>NW_027094093.1:35395180-35427680 GCF_029207755.1 Chamaea fasciata
TCTGAAGCAATTTGGTTCCAAAATGAGTGGGTCTGTACTGCAGTTAATCAAAAGGACAATAGTTTTGTTTTCAATTCCTACTGTACTTCAAGCCAAGTAAAGTGGTCCCAATGTGTGCAGCAAAACCCCACTGGCTGCCTGCATATGTATTTTTTTTTTCCAAAAATACTTTGTATTAGTTTAAAATTTTTCAGTTTCTGAATGTTGTTCAGCCTTGGCCCATCCCAGTCTATGGCAGTACTGAAGTTCAAAGGAATTTGGAGCAGCTGTAAAATGAAACAAAAAGCATCTGAAAAAGGATCAGATAACCCAAACCTGCAGCCTGAGCCTCCCCTTCTCAAACAGGGAACCATTCAAGTCCTCCCCAAAACTGCAAAACACGTTTGCCAGCAGAGCATTACACTCTGATTTTTGGGAGCAGGTTGTACAGCGGATACTCTTCCATTATTCAGCTGTGTCCTGATCCAGGCAGGCCAAAACTTCTGGAATTGTATTCTTACACATACACACGCTGCACCTCAATATGAAAACAAAATTGCTTACTGAGTGCAATCACAGTATTAAATTAATCAACTACCAAATGTACTAGGAGAGGATAAGGAGATGCCCTTTATTATTTAAACTAAAAGTGACATGATTAATTTACCCTGATGGGATTCTATGACAGGGATAAAACTGTCAGGGAAACACAGAGAGGGAGCAAAAAGGGAGAGGGAGGGAGAAAAGCAAGTTTAGCCTGTAAGAATTCACTTCTATGTGTCCTTGTAGCCATAATAATACTAATAACACCCAAACCCCTGTTTTTTTCTAGCCTGTGAAGTGAGAGCTGAAGGTTACACAGTGTGTGTAACTCAGGTGTCAGTGAGAGGTCTGAAGTACTGGGGAAATAATTTAGTTTTTCTATTGGGGTATGAGTCATACAGAAAATATCAGAACTCCTTATTGGCAAAGAAAAGTGCTAAAAAAGGCTGAATTAAAGGTTACATACAACCTAACTGCAAGATTTCAACAAATTACTGCCAGAAAAGACAACAAGTAGAATATAGAACTTGAGTAAAAGAGTAAATTATTCAGCCTACTGCTGGATTAGAGGTCACCATAAAGCCTATGAACATAACTAAGGCCAAGGAAGAGAGAAAACTCAGAGTCCTTCCAGCAATCCAGGTAAGCTCCAGAAATCAAATCAATACGTTGCAGCAGCAACAAGGGTGAATGCATTGTTAGTGCAAATAAAACTTACACATTCCTATTCTGATGTTAACAGCTAAAGCAAACTTTCGACAGATCCTAAATAAATTATTTTGACAATGTTAATGCAGTCCACCGCCAGTACCAATACATTAAAAAATAGTAAAGGCATTGTAATTTGAGACTCTCAGATCTCTGTTTCTTGATATTGGTGTTATCCAATAAAACACATCCAGTGACCGTAATATCTATTTTAAAAACTACTTCCTGCTTTCCTAAGAAATTAAACCAAAGAGCAATAAACATGGTTTATGCAAGCCTTGGCAGGTCTCTAGTTCTGTTTTTTACACATGAGGCAGCTACAGAGAGGACAAGGTAAAAAGGAAGAAGGAGAAAAAGGGAAATATTTGCCAGCATATTATTTTCAAAGCATTCACTTCAGGGAAGGGTAAGAGTAATACAAGCCATGTTATTCAAGCATCAGACATAAATACATGGATTGTAAAATACCCACTTTCAGATCTGAAATCTAAGTAAAACAATTTATTCTGCTACAACCCTCTTATTACCCTTTAAATTTAGCCAAAGTATTCCCTGCCAAAGATAAATGGAAACATGATGAACAAATCCATCCTTCATGTACTCCAGGAAGAAATTTAGGCCCTATCTTCCAGTCACTCATTTACATATAAAGAGATTTGCTAAAAATTAATAGTATTTTCTATTTTTATCTATGTAAAACTTAAATAAATCAACTGGAGTGGATTAGATTTAGCTCAGAAACGATGCAGAAGTGCGCTCTGACATTGTCCTGGGTGCAGAGAGAATTTGGTACTTTCCTCTTCTGGACCCACTTGCTTGTGAAAAAAAAGGAAACTGAGAAGGCTTTGTGTATTTGGAGTGTTTCAAAATGGAGTATCTTCTTAAAAAGTTGGGTTTTTTTCATTTATCCAAAGTGTTTCCCCAAGGACATTCATACCAGAAAGCTGATTGTCTTTCCTAGAGTCCACCATAGGTATCCTGCATATTTCAAGCTGAACAGATAGTCATGCATTGATGTGTCTTCATACTAAGATCTATGCAAGTAATAACAATTTAAAAATACATATAAATATTTTTAATGTTTTCAAATCCCTAAATCCAAAGGAAAACGGTGTAAACTACTTTTACACTGAAGTGCCATAGATGAACTGAGCAGAGGCTGGAATACTTGAGCCAAGGAAGGTCTCTTAATCTGCAATTGTATTGGTAGTGCTGAAGTAGTGATAGTTCATAAAAAACCCTGATCCCACAGTTTTGAATCAGTTCCTTTCCCAAACAAAAGTACCTGTAACATCTGGAGTGAAACTGGAGCCACTTGGCATTTTCTCATGAAAACTTGCAGCAAAGAATTTACTGTAAGTTTTGACTTTAAATGGTTTCATTTACTCCCTGAAAATAGTTCAGATGTAGAAAAAACACCCTATATCTGATTTCATGTGCTTTGGAGGTGGGACTGGCAATTTCACTGAAGCTGCAAATGAAGCTGAAATCTCGGAGTTGTAAAGCTAAACAAAACAAAAAGAAAAATGTGTAAAATTCTGTGAAACAAATTATGTGAATTTTGCACAGCTATACTCAGGGCATAACTGTAAATGAAAAGACCAAACTAATTAGATTATAAGCAGTTGATCTGCTTTATATTGTTTTATCATATGTAGTAGGTATAATATCTCCACATGAATGACTTGAAGCAAGTCATCAACACACTGTGTTCAAGAAAGCTGATCAGATTAGAAAGACCTTGTAAGTTATGCTCGAAGAAGATGAGATTGATGATAACTTCCTACTCACAGTTACACCCACAAAATTGCTTCTTCTCTATTAAACTTCAGGTTTCTGGAGACATTGTGTCCTGACAAGACCAAATTAAATGTAGGGGTTCATTAGTGCAGAGAAGACACCAACGTGTCAAATGACTGAAAAGTTATTTTGAATGGGTTTCCTAGTGTCTTTCTAGGAAATCCATTAAAAAAAAAATAATAAAAAAAAGAATTTTTGTGTCTGGTTTCCAGCGATAGGATCAATGAGCAATATTCAGGGTGCTGGCTGAAAGCCAGATGTAAAGCATCACTGTAGCCCTTAAGTATAGCAAGCTTAATTTTAAGCCTGGGAATAGTCCCACCAAATTTCCCAATCCTCACGTGCTTAAAGAGGAGTTTGTGCACATGCACTTCTGTGGAGCAAGGCCAAGGCAGATAAAGTTACTGGCATATTTCTCAGCCTCACTGCAGACCCTTTACACCACATGGAAAGGCTACAAAGCAGGAAAGCTAAAAAAGCCCTTGTCCCGAAGTGAGAGGTGCAGTCCATCAGCAAGGCTGCTTCCCGGAAATGTCTAAGAAGGACCTCTCAGATACTCACTTAAATACGTGGCAAAGCAGAGACAGTCCAGGGAACAAACATCTTCCATCCTGGTGCAAAGTGCAGCAAACAGAGAGGTCGTGCATGATTTGTGCAATTTGGACAGGAGAAATTAGAATATCCAACATTCAATTCTCTCAAGGAGAGAACTTCACTCCTTCTACTTTTAAGTGGCATAGGAGGCCACTCATTTTTTTCATTTTTCCTTCTTACCAAAGGCAGATGAAAATGTCAACAACCTGAGCATATCTTTCCCAAATTAGCAAAACACGTGAGGTTTCATTGCACAGAAAAATAACATGAGATGCTCTGGGAACATGCAGCAACGTGGGTGGCCACAATGAAGAATAAGCTTTGGAGTATTTATACAGTAAATAAATATTCACAGACACTGCTATTCCCACTCACTAAAGTTTTGAAAGACATTATTCTCCTACAAGACAGATAAGAGAGAAGAGGTGGGGGGTGAAGGGAAACTATTATGGAATGAGGAATAAGGGCTAGAGCCACGAGCACAAGATTGATGTGAATACTACAGTAAGCAAAGACCAATTCACTGCTTAAGGGTGTCAAAATGCAGTCCTGGGAGAAAAGAAGAGGCTGAGAAATGAGAAAAGAAAAGGCAAGAGGAGGAATGTATAAAGAACAGCAAATATTAGGGAAATGAGGAAAAATAGAAGGAACCAAATGTCACTCCAAGGGGGTACGAGTGCAATTGCTTCTCCTCCTCGGTTAATCCACAAATTAATGAAACCAGAGCAAGCATAAAAAATAGACCATTATTCTACACATTCAGAGGTGAATCTTATAGCTCTCCCAGAATAAAGGCTGATAAGAGTGAGAGAAACATCAGTGCCAGAGCATACTGCACAAGGACGTTACAGCAATTCTACTTTTTCATTCACTGCTTTTACTGGAAAATCTTACAGGTTACAGGATTCAAGATAAGGCACTGATAAACTCCAATTCACATTATTTCACTAAAACAATGCAGGTATGTAGAGTTTCTCAAGCGATGAAGAATCTGAATGATTCTGCAAAAACCACTTGAATATTCATATGTGTAAAAAAATAATTCAGGAGCTTTGATATTGAATACCAAATATTTAAATAAACTTTCTTATCCTAGTTTTTATTCGCTGACATGGTGTGCATATTTTATTGTTTATTTCTTCTAAACTCTTATAAAAAAAGATCTATTAAATTAAACTCAGTTAACTTTTACACTGTGAGATCCCTGCATACTTTTAGAGCAACAGAACCTCATTAGCATCAACACCATCCTGTAGTTTTTATTCTGCTAAATTTGACTGGGCTTCTTCAGAGGCAACTCTCCCTTTATTGACTTAGAAACACAGTTGAGGAACCTTTTGTGAGGCTGTGAACCAGTATAAGACCTAGGGGTTTAGGGGTTTTCTCCTCCTCAAACTTGAGGTGTTATGAGACCATAAAGTGTTTTATCATGGCTGGAGGGGGACTGAGTTTCTCTTCATTATTTGCTTCCAATCAGAAAATCTCGAGCCAGACAGGTCATTCCAAGTTTGTGATTTAAAAGAGAGAAATGGGCAAATATTGAGCCTATCCCTAATTACCCTCTATATTTCTGAATATGCAAATATGAATGTACTTGGAATTTTCTCTAAGTGATTTGGCAAGTATAAATTACCCTTGCCCTTAAGACTCTGAGCTTCCACAGACAATGCATCAACCATCGGTGTTAAAAGGCTGCAGCTTCACTATTAACAATCAATACAAGTTTTCAACAGGAATACACTTAGCCAGCATTAATGTAATTACATTATGTTAAATAATATTAATACCAAAGGCATGTCCATTGCTGGCCCACACCAAAGTCATAACATTCCTCAACATCTGTCTCCACTGTTTAAACAGTCACCCAGAACAGAAAACTCAAACATATAAGTATATATATATATATATATATATATATATATATATATATTAGAGAGAGAGAGAGAGTAATGTTGGACATTAGCTCTTAATTTTCTGGGTTTTTTTGGGTTTTGGGGGGGTTTTTTGTTTTATTTTGTTTTGTTTTGTTTGTTTGTTTGTTAAACTCCGTGGAATTGCTGTTTCATAATTTCTGTAGTTTTAAGTCAGTTGTGCAATTTATAGATCGTGTTCCGGAAAGACAAATCTGATTTTTTACATCTGCAGATGTAAGAAAGGAGTTCCCCATGCTCTGTATAGAAAAATCTCTGTGGTGACACAGGGATAAAAACCTGTCACCTCCAAGCACCTGTATCTGGATGTGGGAGATTCATCTATCTTTAAAGCCCACCTGCCAACCCAGGGATACTTCGCCAGAATTCTTGCTGTGAAGACCTTGGTGTTTGATCCCATTTCGTGGGATGGGCTGGTGAATTTTGCTCCTTCCCAAGTCCCAGGCAGCCAGGTGCAAGGCAGGATCTGAGGTGTGTTCTCACACACTCAAAGTTATCTCTTATAAAAGCAACTTGATGACAAATTCTCAAATTAAATTTCAAGAAACTGGGGCCATGTTTTTCAGTGCAATTATGTGCCAGTATGGCACCAACAGTGGTTTTCAAATCACTCATTGCCAGGAAGCAAATAATATAAACCCAAACAGGATGTTCTGGGCAGGGGCTAACAAGCTTTGCCTTGTATGTGAACTATCCAAAAACCCCACAAACTGCATTAAAACACTCCTAATGTGAGAATCACACCAGTACAAAATATTACACCTGCACTGACAGTTTTGAAAATCCCATCAATTGTCCCTGTACAATATTAAGTATTCTTCATACTTAAGAAATACAGACCTTCATATTTGGCCCTTAATACTTCCAGACCTCGAGGACACAAGCTGGTAGCCAAAAGGATGGAGTAAATGCAGAATTTCAGGGATATATGGCCTTTAATTTCCAAATGCATTTTTAACTGCAATGAATTAATTCCTGGTGACATGAATAATGACATTTTTCTTTTAAAAGAAAATTTCACTGATCAAGAAGGCATGCAGAATGACAGCCCATGCTGAAAAAGCATCTCATTCCCACCAGTGTCTCCAGTTATATTTTGCAATTCCATGGTCCATGGTATTTCTCAGTATTAGAGAAATGCTTGCCTCTTGAAGGGAAATAAAATGAACACCTCATAGAGGAGTTCCTAAAATTTAAACAGGCATTTGAATGTGCCAAGAGTAGCAGCTGTTTTTGCCAGAAAGCAGATCTGGCAGGCATTTAGTCACAAGGTCACTGCTTATGGGGCTTTCCCAAGAGATGTGATGGAAAGCAGGAAATGTTGGCATGGCACTAGGACAGGTTGTCCTTGATGAACTGGAAGGAGAAGGATGTTTTGGCCACAGGCACTCAGCAGCAGTTTCACTTTGGGGAGGATTGCACAATTTCTTTACCTTTTTTGTTCACTTTTCCTGTGTCTCAGGTTTGAATAGACCCTGAAAAAAAGTCATATTCACCCGTGCAGGAAGAACTCATGTAACCAAAAATCAGACACGGAGGCATCATGAAATGTAACTGGATATGGCCCCATGGCTATCCACACTCTGTGGAGATTTAAATGCTTCCTGAACTAAGTGACCTAAAACTGTGTGGGCCCCAGTGAATTCTGCAGTTCTGTAACCCTGGAATTTGCTGTGGAAGCTTGCAGGAGGGTTATAAATTAGAAACTTCACTTCTCCTAAAAGCATTGAACTGCAGACCCTGCTAGTGGTCTAGATATGAGAAAGGGCTGTCCTCATTGTCTTGCAAAAGAGGGGGGGCCTGGCAGACTGTAGGGGGAAACGACATGTTTATCTTTCTTGATATTAACCCTGAAACACAGAAACAATAAAGTGGATATCAACATTCCCAGCCATTTGCTTCCTGGCTGGAATTCTTGACCAAATGCTGACTTTTTCAACCATGCATTGCTAAACCTTCAGCCAAGGCAATGACCCACCCCAGTTGCATCCCCAAATCTCAGTGGAGTTAGGAATGAGCAGAAAGCCATGCTGCTATTCCAGCATGCTTGTGGAGCTGCTCCTGATGACATTCCAGCTATCAGCTCCTGAGCTGTGACTCAGCTGGCTCCCCATGAGCCCTCTCAGCTCCAGATATGGACACAGCAAAGCCATGCAAGGCCCTGCATGGGACACCAGGGAAGGAATTCCATGCCAAGGTCAGACACAGCCTCCATCCCTCATGCAGAGCTCCCTACCATCAACACCCTCAGCTTCCCCCAGCCACAGCTACTGTGCAGGAAATGTATTTCTAGCCCAAAGACACATGATAAACTGGAAACTGAAAATAAGAGGATATATGTTATACTTAACTGCATTAGATATGAAAGTTAACGAGCCATGGCTAATGGTTGTATTACTAACTTCTGCAGTTGCATCAGTTAAACAAAACTCCAGTTCTGAAATTACCTGGGTCACCTCTACTGCCCATTTTTCAGTGTCCTGGGTGACCAAGGAGCATGGAAAGATTTAGTGATGAATTTAGATATCACTTAGTGTTATTCACTGGTCTTTGCTATCTATGATGTCATTTGTTCTGACTGGTTTAAGGGTGGACAAAGACCTGAAGACAAGGGCAAAGGAATAAAGGAGATTTGTGAAAAGGAGTGATAGGGAACTCAAAGCCCTCTGAAGTCAGTGGAGAGTACTGTAGTATTCACCCACCTCTTATTTATTGTGAGATTAAAAGCAAAAAAGCATTATGTAACTATGAAACGTTACTGGAATTCTGATACTTAGACAAATGCAGACAATAAAACGGTGTTATATGAAGCAGCTATCATGGGAGGATTGCTTAATGATCTGGTTATAAAATGTTTCCAGAGGTAGGTGTTTCTTGTCTGAAAACTTATCAAAAATAATTTAATCTTGTCCTTTTTGTCAAAATTCCTATCCCACCTTTTTCTGCTCTGCTTCTTGTTCTACTTAGTGAGTGATGTATTTCTTCCTCCCTATCTCTCCAAACATGTTGCATGTAAAGGTCAATTCTCTTAACACAGCTTCTGCCCACTCTTCAGCTAAAGCATTATAGCACATTATCAAGTTTCCAAACAATTGTTCACTTTTCATTAGAATGTGCTAGGTTTCTCTCCTTCTGCAGTGTTAGTGAAAATGGTGTTGAGTTGTTGACTAGTAATAGGAACAAGCAACTTCTGCCCTTAGAAGTGGGACGGAATTGATTCATCTTATTAAAAACAGACCTTGTGGAAGCTGGAATTTGTGCTACAAATGTTGATGTTATGAATGTGCAGATAGCTAGTTTTCCAGGGTATTCTGACATTTCTATTTTCATGAGTCATTTTCAGCTTCTGATACATCATCTTAGGTCACATTACTTCATGCTGATGTGATAGAAATGTAACATGCTAAGTCAGGAAAACTAACTCATACCTGTAAAAGATACTTTTTTTTTTTCCACCCATCACCTTTCTGCTACTATCTGCATTTTCTCATTTTTCTTTCTCCAAGAAAAAAAAATTAGTAATACTGAAACTTTACTTCCATTTCTGTGCAATGAATGGAGACCACAAACGTGAAAGAAAACAAAGCTTCAGGTTGGCAAAGAAAGCAATGATCAGGAACTGAGATAAAGAAAACTCAAGAAAATGAACTCCAGACATAACAGTTGAAAAAAGTTAGATATACTGATGACTGCAAAACTAGTTTATGTAATATATATTTTATATCCAAACCAAACAGCTCTTTGAACATTATTGAGGCTATTATTACTTTGAAATAAACATTAGAGAGCTTCAAAGCCCGCACTACATAATACCCAGCACACATTTACATTTACATCAGAATTAGGATGCAGGTTTTCACAAGCTAATCCACTCCACTGAACACGAGCACACAAAACACTGTACAACAGACACTGCATTTTTACATGGGTGAGAGTACCAGAGTGTTGTACAGTGGACAAGACAGAGATGGTGATAAAAACTCTGTCCAGAAGGGCTGGGCCCTGCAGTGGTGGAAGAACCCAGGGCATGACTGCTACTCCACTGTGGCTGATTCTGAATGAGGAGCTATTGTTCCGTGGTGCTTTTTCTCTCCTGCTCACATTTCTCCATACTCTCAAACACACACACGGCAAAGGTCCCTGAGATACTCCAAAACTGGACCTGTTGGTCTCCTGAACTCAACTTCTTGTCATCTCCAGCAATCCTCTGATCCAAATCAGAAATTTATCAAGCTCCACCTTGATAAATATACTTTGTTACTCAAATTTGAATTAAATTTTTGCTTTATCCTAAGCACCTCCATTCCCTCTTTCATACCTGGGACCATTCTCTTGCAAGCAGCTGCAAAACCACTTCTCTGCTCAGCTCAGCTCCAAAACCCCTCCTGTGATGCCTGAAAAAGAAAAAAAGCAACAACACCAACAACACCAACAACAAAAAACCAAACCAAAAAAAAACCAACAAAAAAACACCCTTGACAATGTCTTGGCTACTCATGTACCGAGACTGCTGTCTATCATGTTTATAAATATTGTCTCATCTCTTCTCATACCATCTCGTCAGCCTGTGCCATCTGTTGCCTCCTGTGACATGTGCAGACTGAGCTCCTCACAGCAGGAACTGCCTTCTTCTGTGCTTGCACTCAGCTCCACCAGTGCTCACCCACTGTACAGTCCCCCAAGGTCACAGTGAGGCAGGAAAATCAACCAAGTTAATGAGAAAATCCCACCCTACCTTGTCCCTCTTCCCTTTGTAGGAGGAGCCCCTGGACAAAGCACAGGGTGATCCACATGGGGAGGAGTATGGCCAGAGGGAGAGGGAGGTTGTCCTCCCCTCTCTGCCCAGGATGGGGATGTGCCACATACATAGAAAGGTCCAGAAGTGATGACTAAATCCATCAGATCCCTGGAGAACAGGACCGAAAAGGACATCTTGGGGATGATGGGCCTGGTCCGTACATGGAAGAAGACACTGGAGGAAAATCCAACTGTAGCTCAAACCACCGCTCCCAAATGATGAGCAAACTCTCCTCTGTGGAAGCAGCAAACAGGACAAGGGGCACAGGCCGCAAAGTGCAGCTTGGGGGGTTCAGATCAGACATTAGGAAATTCTTATCCAAGAGGAGGGTGATCCAGTGCTGGAACAGCAGCCCAGAGGCGTTGTGAAGTTTCCTTCCCCAGAGCATTTCCAAAACTCTGCTAAATGCCTCTAACCACCATTTCCCTTTCTGCCACTTCCCAAGCAATAAAAGTTAAATGCATATTTCATCCTGATAAAATAAGGATTAAAGCTTTAAATGCATCGAAACTCTTCAAACCCATGCAACATTCCATGAGAAATGCTAGACATCCTTTACAATCTGGGAAATAAACTATTCTCCTAATTGCTCTCAGAATATATTTGCAACTTCTTTCCAAATTCTAGATACCTAGATATTTGCATTAAAATATAAAGGTGCTATAAGTTTTGAAATGGTAAATAGTAGATGGAAAATCTCTGCCTCCATCTGCATCACAGAAACTATTCACAAGACTTTTTCCTCTCTGAAGTTGTCCACATCAACATATAGTTCTTATAAACACTTTATTATGTGGTTTATGCAAATAAAAGCAACTCTGTGAAACCACTGTGCATGAGTACCTGCATGCAGATGTATGGAAATAAGCAGCAGAAAGAAATCCTGGACATTCAAAACCATTACTCAGGCTGGAGGGACAAAAGAGGATTTTTTTGCTCTCATTGCTGTAATGCATTTTATATGCTGCTGATAGGTATGACTTGGAAATGGCAGCAGGAAAAGGAGTATTACAGCTGTTCTCTCGTGGGGTGAAACTGGTCCCACTGAATCTCTGAAAGCCTCTTAAGGCCCATATTTTAGATGAGACTTTTAGAAGTAGATGACCTCAGGTGCTGAAGTTAATTCTTCCTCTAGTCCTTCACACTATTTACTTCCTGAGTGCATTTCAAGACCTCACCTGTTTCTCTCATTTTTTTATGAGAACTGCCTTATTTATTGCTTGCTTGACAAGTTGCAGTTCCCTCTGTTTTACTTGGTAAATATTCAGACTGCAACTCGTTATTGCTGGTGGCTTTGATTCCATCCAGTGTGAGCTTGTTGAGCAAGGATAGGAATATACAGAAGTAAATACACAGAGCAAACATATGATTGGGATGAAAGGAAAATATTAGTTACATGAACACTACCGATGTGACTAAATGTGCACACAGATCTCAAAGTCTTAAAAAGAGTGAGTTTTAACTCGTGGTAGGTCAGGGATATCCATTAGAAGCGTCTCCCCTCTGCCCCTGAAAGCTGCAGTGGAGCAAAGTCAGATCACCAAACTACACAAGGGCTTTTTCTCACACGGTTGAACAACTTCTCATGCTAAATGAAAACCAGGATGTCTTGAACACAGCTGTGTCACTCCTGTGTCAGACCTGGAGCAGAGCTTACTGGCATAGCAATTCCGAGTTATGTAGTAAAGTTCTGAAAATCCCTTTTTTTCCACTGTCTCTTTTTTTTTTTTTTTTTTTTTTTTTTTTTTTTTTTTTTTTGTATAATGAGTGTTTAAAAGCTTAGCAAATAGAGTCCTAAAAATGTAATTGTAGCTTGGTAGCACTATTAAATATGTATACTGTGGTCTTTTTGACAATTGGTTTAATCCCTTTATAAAGTCTTCAGAAGTTCCATCACAGAAGCATGGATGCTGTTTTGATCTATTTATTACTCTTAAGTGCTCAGAGAACTGTCCCTATTTTCTAATTAACACTTTTAAAGATAAAAAGCTATGTATTAAATCAATCTGAATGATGGTTGTTTGTGAATCCCACAAGATAAGGCAATTTGCATGTTCACTTTGTACTTACAAACTAAATCTGCACATCTCCAAAGCAGCTCCTTATAATGTAAACCTTTTGTGAGTATTTGTAACTTAAAAGAAAGTTTGGCCTAGTACAGAGGCAGTGCCAATTATCTAAAGGACTTCTTTACTGAACATGATTAAGATACAAAATTATTAGGTTGTTATTTTACATTGTTTGCAGAGAAATTTGAGGAAACTACTTTAGGAATGTTAAGTGTTCTCCTGTTTTGCTTTCTTTCCTTTTTTTTCTGAACATGTAATAACATGAGTGCATTCATGAACAAGCAACCAGTCCAAACAGCAGCCAGTTTCCACATCACACTCAGATTCAACTTCCTCTGACACGAATTAAATCACTGCTGAATCCAACTGCTCACCATCCTGACTGAGCATTAGGCTGCAGCTTCAGCTCCAAGATTTTATAAACTGAATTTTAATGCAAGTACTAAATTAGAACAGTGATCTATTGGTGGAATCCAGTTCCGATTACTTAGCACAGAAAACATTTTAACAGAAATAGATATTTCATAGCAGTGAAATGGTCCCTGATTTCAGAAACAACTCCACCCTTGTAAAGAAAGAAATCAACAAAGCTGTATCTCCAAAACTCTCTTGGTGAAGATGCACATTATTATTTCCAGATGGCAGGAACATAACAAGTATACCTATGAGACACTGTTTTATATGATATTTGTTCTTGAACATCTCATAAGAAATTATTTCCTTCAGGTTTTGCAGTCTGCCTTCCACCACTGCCTTGGCTTCTCTGTAACCACAGGTCCAAGCACAGACAAGAATCAGGACAAATAATTGGTCAGGGCTTTTAGCTCTATCAGGTCTGATTATGACACAGCCATAGGATATCTCTTCATCCTCACTTTTGGACTTCCTCATCTTCTTCCACTAGCTATTTAGGAAACAGAAAGTCATGTCATAAAATACTTTCTACGTATTTGGTACCTCTCTTTCTTAATAGAGTTTCTATTATCATCTTGTACCATCATTGAAAGGTGAGGGTTTTATATTAAAAAAAAAAAAAAAATCCCAAAAATCTCCCTGATCTTCAAATCAGTGAATTAACCCAGAATTTGGATTGTTTTTCCTGACCCTGACCACAGTGTCTATCCTTGTGGCACACAGACTCTCCACATTTACCTTACAGATGCCTTCAACACCCTCCCTTGAATGTCCTATAAAAGCCTCCTATATTCAGTGATAGACCACTGTGGGTATATTTTTGTTCTGGTCTCGCAACTTCACAATCAAATTTTTGTGCTCCAGGGTTAATCTGGGTCAGAAGGCCCCAAGAATGCACATCTGACACTCCTAATCTAATTCTGGAAACATGAGATTTGCAAACAGAAAATCTCTTTCTGGGAGCAGAAAAGAATGTCAGACCCACTGGGACACTAAAATGACTTTCAACTATTTTTCACTTGTATGAATTTAATCCAAGGACCTCAAAACACATTAATTTGCAGACCCCTCTACACACCTGTGTCACACCATATGCATTATTCTGCCTCACAGAAAAGGGAAAAAATCTTCTCTGAGTTCATTCAAGGACAGAACCACACTCGGAGTATCCAGAAAGGATCCAGGAAAATAACTCAGAAGGCCACAGTCTTCTTGATGGTAGAAATGTCACCGAGATTAGGGTGGGAAAGGCAGAATTTGGCTTACTGAGAATGTGTATTATGGGAACTTCCAAATGAAAGATGGGCTTCTATCTGAAAGAAACATCAATGAAAGTGGAGATACAGCACAAGGCTTGTAACAGTTCACAGAGAGAATGGAAATATAAATGTGACAGCTATCAAGGGTTGGATTTTTTTACCCAATATCACAGAATTTCAAGTGACTCATAAACCTAAGATTTGTTTTTGAGAGTGACACATCACAGAAGACCACAAATCCCCAATTCTCATTAAAAGCTGATGAGATTAATCTAGGTTATCTTTAAAATGAAAGCATGTCCAAGACTGCAGTCTCCTAGACACATCCCAGCCCCACTCTGAGACAACAGCAGATATGATTTTATCTTCTTCCTTCTTCAGACAGTCTGTTTTCCATGGATGGGAAATGTGCCATCTTCAGTCAACCTCTTGGTGTGGGAACTGAAGGAGAAGGACTTGGATCACATTGCCCAGATGATGCAAATATCAGTTAAATGGGATCACAAAGTCCATTTTTCAGCGAAACTCAAAGCAGGGAGCAGAACTTTTTCACCTCCATCTCCCCAATTAAAAATTTTAATGAATAGTAGCCAGGTTTTGCTCATCACCACAACAGTTTAAATCATTCAGCAGCATCTCTGCATCACCAAAAAACACCTTCCTCCAGTGTTGAGTCATGGGGGAAGTCTGCTTCCCAAGCCACAGACTAATTTTTGGGCCAGAGCAACACACACAAAGCATATTATCTTGTATAGAACAGGCTAAAAGAGAAATCAGAAAAGAAGCTAGAATTATTTTCAGTAGAGATCCCTGTGAAGCCTTTCACCAAAACTCCTGCTATTCAAGCAGTGCCTCAAAGCGCTGTTATTCCATGATGTTACTCTGTCATTTGCATAAAACCATAGCTTTGTCTCACATTGCCATTTATTATTTTTTTCATCAGCCAAAGAAACTTAGTCTTGGTAGAAATTAGGTAGAATTTGGTAGAAATTAGGCTAGCCTGGCCAAGCCAAGCTAGGCAGAATGAGTGGGCACAAACCATGCTGAGGTCAGGCCAAGACCATCCCTTGGCACGAGGTTGGGGTGGCTCCACGAGACTGTCTGGCAGAGCCACATGGAGTGACATGACACACGGGACTATGAATTTGACACACTTTCAAGAAAGCAATGAGTCATGAACACAAACTGGTCTTGATGCCACACTCAGGCAATGAAAGAAAGTAAAAAAAAGAAATGTATTGAGTTTCCCAGACTGGGGTTTGCCAACCTTCAGTGAGGGCAGACTGAAGATCCTCCATAATAAAGATCTGTCACGGTGGAGAAGAGTGAGCACAGCCCACAACACAAGCATCAGCCATATTTCCTATCAGTTTTTGGTTTGCTGGGTTTTGGTTGTTTTGGGGTTTTTTTTAAGGAGGAACTAAAGCCGTCATCCCAATCCACACGCTGTAGGAGACAGAGCATATTGATGGTTTGGTTACTAAACACACTGTGAATTTTCACAGTGGATCAGCAGAAAGTTATGAAGCACAGGTGTTCCTGTAATTGTGATACATTGGGAAAATTCATACTGTTAAATGAGCCTCAGCTTCACACTTCCACCTGTGTGATGTGGAAAAGTACTGGGGGTACACGGGGATATAATAGAGGATATGTAGGAATGATTACTGACTGGTTCAGGACCTGCAAGGGTTTATTTCTCTTAATTTGTCTGAGTGTGTAATTTCTGCATTTGTATTTACTGCCATCGTAAAGTGGGAAATGTGTGTTACACATGCTGGTAAAAATAATGATAACATGGGAAAAAAAAAAGTTAATGCGCTGAGTGGAAAAGAAATCCTGAAAGCTCGCACGCCAAAGGGAATCTAGAGAGTCTTTAGGAAATGGAAAATATTTCAACAAGAGAATGAAGGCATGGGGTATTTTTTCCATCACATTTCAATTCTACTCAACAGTTTCTTGTTTTCATTTTCTATGGGGAAGGAGGGAGGAGATGATTCAAGAATGGGAAATGTGGGAAATGCTAAAATCCAGAAAGATGAGGTCTTGAAGCAGGTGGAAGGAAATATCTACATGGATTACCTGACACAGAACATGAGAAACAAATGGAAAATGCTGGCATATAACTTGATTTATTTTCCTTTAACAGGTGTTTTTGGGATGAGAATTGGAGAGGCAAAAATTCTTAATTTTATTCCAGACCTGTCAGAGTTCCTCCAGTGAGCGTTTCAGGACTATAAAAGCAAAGGGGAAAAAAAAAAAAAAAAAAAGGAAGATGATTAAACATATCTTCCTGCATGCCTTGGAAGGAAGTGTCAGCTCTGGTGTTTGACAAGGAACACAATTCTGACTACTCCTGAAAGACCCTTTCAAGCTGTCCGGGAGACAGCAGAACTGCTCTTTGCTAAGGTTGGCTGACATGACAGAATAACTCTACAATAACTGGTTATCAGAACTATTCCTCTTATAAACAAAGATCACCACCTTGAAGCGACACCTTTAAAAATGTGAAGACTTGAATGCAACATCTCAGAATTTCCCTACTCATACTTCCTTGCTTGTAGCAACACCTTGATGCTCCATAGCTGGAATTCCAAAGTGGCCTTCAAAAGTAGTCCCAGGGGATAAGAAGAGCTGTTAAAGGGACAAATTATTAATCATGGGGATGGCAGAGTGTTTTGAGGACTACATGCAAGCTCTTTCCTAATCCCAAATAACAATATCTCTTTTCCAAGGAAAGGTGTAGCACTCAAAAAAGGAAGGAAAAAAGGCTGGCATCGGTTTTGGTGAGAAAGATTTTTCTGAGCAGGTATGACAAATGCAACCACTTCAAGGTATGTGACAATCACTAAATGACTCATTTAACATGGTTAAATGAATCTGAGCCTAATGTTTTATCCCAAGAGTCTTTTCCAACAGATTTTGTCATTTTCCTATTTTTTTATCCACCGAACATCCTGTAACTCTCCTTTCTTGGATCTTATCCCTGTATCTACATCTAACCCTTTTCTGAGACTCTCCTTTGGTCTCTGTCTTCTTTCTCCTCTCCATTTCCCCTCTTGGAAAGTGTTGTACTCCTGGAATACAGGAGTGATGTTGCTTTTTTGTGGCCTTGCTCACTCCTGCCCTCACCAAATACTGCATCAAGCTTTATTTTAATTCAGCATAATAATGAAGCAAATAGACACTAACTTTATCTCTTTATTGACCTGCAGATAATCCCCACAGGAAGTGGTCAGAGTGGCTGGAATCCATGTTATTTACCAGCTTAAACTCAAAAGCCAACTCAGATGTTAAGATATTACCAGTATTTGAAGTACCCATATTTATTGATCTATTCAGTGTTTGAAACTATTTTACCCTTTAAACCTCTTCCCTCCTCTAAAAAACGAATTCATATGTGACTTGAAAAAAAATCATTTTCTACTAGCTTTTAATAAATCCCATCCATGCCTCTTCGTTTCCAGCCCAAAATTCAACCCTATTGGCTAGTGTTGCAAGTCTCCATTTACTTCCTGCTGTCCCATGGGATCCTGTGAGATACCATTCCCTTTGGCCTCCTCTTGTAGATCCAGTCTTAGTCACCAAAGTTTCCTATCACCCATGTTCAATTCCTGTCCTCCAACCCTTGCTCAGTATCTTGGAGTATTTTTCCCTCTCCTGTTCCTAGTCTATAGGGTATTATTTGTCCACTGTTCCACCACATTTTTTTATCTTCAGACTTCCTTGTCAAACTTGATTTCAGTCTTACATCACATATTTCTTTTCCTGACTTCCGACCTGATCCTCAGCAATTGGAATGCCATTCTTTCCTGAAAGTTCTGTGGCTTCCAGCACATTGCAATTAATGGGAAAGGGGCAGATGGAGGACTTCTCCATGAGAATCAGCCTCATATTTCTGCATATAGGAGTGAAAGAAAAATTGTAGCGCTAAAAACTTCAGTCTTGTTGGAAAAAAAAAACCCTGAATATTATAAGCACTGCATATAAGTGTAAAATTAAAAAAAAAAAAAAAAGACAGTGTTGACCATGGGAAACTTTCAGTAACCAAATTAGGTGAACAGCATATTAAAACCATGAGAGTTGGCCAATTGTTCCCATTCTCAGGCATTCCAGGGAGATTACAGCCTTGGAACAGCCATGCTTTGCCTGGATTATACAGAGGCTGTAATGGAACCCATTTTTGCACTGAGCAGCAAACAGCACCAGAGTGGAGAAGGTCTCCACAATTCAAGAGCCTTTTTGTGTCACTTGCACTTCTGCCACCTCCCCCTCGTGCTCCAGATATCATGGTGACAACGCTGCTGCCATGATGAGGAGGGTGAGTGGTGTCCAGGAGCCACTGGGATAACGGCCTTGGACAACAGATGGTTATAATATTACATTACACCCTTGGCACCAGGGCTTACTGACTAGACTAGTGTAATCCCACACAGCATTTTGGAGCTTTCTTGGGTCTCCCATCCTCTGTTCAAGGTCTGCAGAAGCAAAGTGCTGCTCTCGTGGCCGTCAGGAAGTGGTGATGGATTTAGCAAAAATGTGGTACAGCTCTCCTCTCCCAAAGCCAAGCTCGTTCAGGCTCATCCAGTGTAATAGCCATTGTATTTAGAATCATATTTGAAAATGTATATAAAATTGAAGTAAAGCTGAAATATAGTATTTTTGACCTCCCAACCCTTCTCCTTTTCTTTTATAGAGCAGAACTTCTTGTACAAATACCGCAAGTCCAGAAAATCCTTTACATTAAGAAGTTGTTATAACACCAGGTGAAATAATTTATGGCAAATTACTCTCAAGGCTCAGCTTTCCCAATATTATCCTGCTATTTCATAGACATATATATCTTTTGTACATTGTACAGGCCTTCAGGATCTGACATTGTTCTCAGAAATATAAATGGGAAATGAACATAAGCATTTTTACTGTAATATATACATTTGGCATTGCCTAACAATAAAGAAAAATAGGTAAAGAACTGAGGCTGATAACAATGTCCAGAGACTTGAATGTAGAATATCACGAAAAGGAGCTAATTCAGTGACATTGCTGGAGCCATTCTAGGAACCTACTCTAGGTTCAGGAAAAAAAAATGAAAGAAGTTAATATATTTCTATATGATGTTAGAGAAAAACACAGCCACATTTCTTTGCTTTCAGATTCTATTTGAGAATTGTAACACAGTCCTTAATCGTAGCTTTTAAGTGCCTTTGTTACTCCATTGTATGCTAAATAATGTCATTGCAATTGTTATGCTTACACACCAAGTTTTGCCAAAATCCCCCACTCACTGCTTCTTCATTAAATTACAACAAACCGTGAGGGTTAGTTCTGCATCAGCACTTCAATTTCCTCATGAAAAATTGGCCTTCTTTTTTCTTGGCTTGTGAGCACCCCAAACCAATATCACTCATGCCTTGTTATACAACAAAAGGAAATAACGGCGCCTGCAACAGCAATCTGGCTGTGCCTGCCCGTGCTCCATGCCATTTTTGACTTGAGCAGCCCAGGCAGAGCATGTTGCTCCCCCATCCCCTCTGCAGAGACAGGTCTCAATCTCCCAAATTGATTGTAAAGGGGATGTTATCCCGACCCACTGGCTTGGTGGGTGCAGAGAAGTCTACGTGGCACAAAGAGGTGTGGAAACAACCATTGCATTCCTTTTGTGCCCACTTTTCCTTGTGAAGATGGCAAACAGAAAGGGAAAAATGACAAGCACTGAGCATGCATCGTGTGCAACTTGCTGCTTCCCAAAGGAACGTCCAATCATTCAGTGAGGGATGTTTGGGCCTGGCACCTGTCTGTCTCGGGAAAATCAGTAGGACCCAGTTTGTGCCTCCACATCTTGCTTGGCAGATCTGTTTGTAGGTTAATAACGAAACAGATAAGTCACTGAAATCAAGTCTACAAGAATTTAACGTGTTTGTAGTTCAGCAGTTAAAGACATTTAATTAATTTAAAGCACCAAGTCAGTTGAGCGTCCATCCAAAAAGTCCTAACCTTATTTGAAATTTTCTATCATTAGATAAGCAGTAATTGGTCAAAACAGCTCCACTGACTTCAGCAGCACTGTTCACACACCCACGTAGGCACAGATCCTTTACTAGGTCTGGACCAAACCCAAAGCCTGTATTGCAGCTTTACTGTGAGGCACCACCCGGACTCTGAGAGGTGTTAATGCCATGTGTTCCTTTAAAGTTGGGACCCGTGAGACCAGAGTGATACCTGAGAAGTGCCAAAAGCCCTCAGCTCCTCGCTGAGCAAATCACTCCACCAGATCACTCTCAATCAACGTGGACCTGCACCAAGGATGTCAAAAGAACAAGATGTCACCAGCTTCAAAGGAGGCAGGATTGGGCCAAAAACCAATTATTTTTTGTTTGGGCTGTTACCCAACAAAAAAGCAGAGGGAGATTTTCAGTTGAATTCCCTAAGTGGAGTTGGTGACAAACACCTTTCACACATTCCTTTTTCTGGCAGGAGTGAGGGAAGGTGTCTCAGTGGCTCACATGCTAATCTTCTATTGCTGAAACTATAGATCAGATGGCGGTTTGGTAATTTTTAGCATAGCTCTTGTTTAGCTCAACACAGGCACAGAAAATGAAGCACTCATTTGCTGACTAGAAAATCACAGTTGAGGTCGATTGATGAAGCAGTGCAAAGAAGCCTGTTCTGTCCCCAGCTTGTGGATAAACAATACCAACCACCACCCTTCACTAGTTATATATTCAACTCTTGAATATTTAAAAATCCAGCTAAGCTACTATATGGCTTACTAGTGCTTTTGTAGGGAAAGTGTCTGATTATTTTACATTTAGCTACACTCAAAGCAGCTGCCCTATGTTTCTAACACAGAAAAAAAAAGAAATCATTACAGGGAAAAAAAAAAAGAGAAAAGGGAAAGAAAGAAATCCAAGCAATACCACGTTAAATGATGAACCATGGAAGTGGATTTTCCATTACTCTGTAAAACCTTAGGAGGCCATGAGTTAACTGAAGCAAGCAGAACAAAACAAAACAAAAAAAAACAAAACAAAACAAAACAAAAACCCAAACAAAACAACAAACCAACAACAAAGCAAGGAAGGTACCATAGCTACTTTCTTGAAAACAAAACCAATCTTTTCATTCCTGCCATTTGTTAGAATTCTTCCTCCAGGCAAGCTGGACAGCTGCACTAGTAGGTTTTTTAGTCATGGGTTGTAAGCCCCACCTGGCTAGATTTGTTTAGCAGACAGCTGGCAGAATGAAATTAAAAGAACAGGGACATACAAACTGCTTCCAAAACAAAAAGCCGAAAGAATACTTTTTGGATGCTTTCACTGAGTTTATTTGGTGCATGTTTGGGGGAGATTCTTCCCTTGGTTTTTACCGTCCCCCATCTTTCTGCACCCAACAGTGTTAAAAAAAGCCAAAGTGAGACTGCAGGCTCTGTTAAACAGATCAGAAAGGAAGGGAAATGCCCCATCTCAGCCTATTTATTTTGTAGATGTGCACACATATATGAATACACACACTCTCTCTCTCAATTATGGTTTACAATTCCCCAAGACTGACATTGGTTTTAAATTAACTTCTCTTCTTATCCCCTTTTATTTTCCTTTTTTTTTTCCTTTTTTTTTTTTTTTTTTGGCAGCTTTCTTCCTCTATTTTCTAAAGCCAATAAGATAGATTTTCTTCATCTGGAATGTTCTTTCTAGCTTAAAGATAAGAAGGAGTTTAAAATTGTGGGAATGGCATCCCTCCTGCATCTGTTTCTCTCACAAACCTATCAAATATCTAATTTTTGGCATTACTGCTGGCTCCAACAGGGGATGACATAAACCAGCTTTGTGGTTACATGTTTCACTTTTAATCTCTTGAAAATGAAAATCAGTGCTGAAATGTCCCTTTACATGTGACAATGTGGGACTCTTTTCCAAAAACCAAAGGAAAGGGGTGTTACCCTGGTTAAGCTTAATATACAGCATATGTATAAATTTGCTTTTAGTTTGGATTTAGCTCGATGCTAGCAGAGGCATGTCGGGATTTTTTTTTTTAATTATTATTATTTTGTTTTACTGCAGAGATTTTAAACACTTTTGAAAGTATCACTGCACAAAGGAAGATGCACAATAAGCGTAAGATAGTAATCAGCAGATGAGCAGGCTGTTATGTGACAACAAATCTTCTGCAAGTAATATCATTTTCCACACAGCTCTATGGTCACATTCCCATAACATGTTTCTGTAGTTAGTGTGAAGGGAATCTGGTTTTTGCATGAGTTCTTTATTAAGAGCTAATGTAGTAATACTGGATGTACGACGACAAACCAAGATGGCTTGGATACTGTCTTGATTGGAGAAACTTTATGAAAACAAACTCCAAATGTTTAAAAATAAAAATGTGCCTTGACTCTGCTTGAAAGGGAACATGTGAGAAAAAGAATATTTGAGCTTACGGTATGAACGGTACCTATGAAACCCAGATGATCTGAGGTTAAAAGAAGCCTGAAACGCAAGCCTACTCCTATTTTCTGTGGAAAAGTAACAAATATTAGGGAAAGGAAGGCCCTGAAACCAATCTAAGCCATTCCATAGCACAGCACTCACCCTCCTGAGCAGCAGCAGCTCTTGGCTGCCCTCCATCTCTGCCTATACATCTCCATGGAGTGCAGACTCCATGGAGCCTGGTGGGATACGTGCCTTAGAGGGCCCTGGCCTCACCAAAAACATCAATATCGATATCATATGCCTCAAACAGGAGGAAAAGGCCTGCAGGGATGAACCCTCTGGGCTCAGGGAAAGCCAGCAGCTTCCCCAGGGGCAGAAGGTGGGGCCTGTCCACAATTCCATCGTGCACGAAATCCATCTCTCAGCCAGCAGGCCAGCTGGGAAGTGGCATTTGGACGAGGTATTAAGGGTTACTCAACTTGTCTTTGTGGCCCTCCTGGTCTTTGCAACAGCTCCCTGCTCCACTGAATGGGTATTTTGGTAAATAAGTACCCAGGTAGGGCAAGGACAAGGAGTAATGGGTTCAACCTGAAAGAGGGGAGGTTGAAGTTTGATGTACAGATTAAATTCTTCTCTGTGAGGGTGGCAAGGCCCTGGAAGAGGTTGCCAAGAGAAGCTGTGGCTGCCCCTGAATCCCTGAAAGTCTCCAAGATCAGGTTGGATGGTGCTTGGACCAACCTGGGATAGTGGAAGATGTCCCTGCCCATGGCAATGAGGTTGGAATGAGGTGATATTTAAGGTCCCTCCCAACCTAAACTATTCCATGACTCCATGAGCTACTGAAAACCCTTTGCTGAGAAAATACCTAAGCATGCATCTTTTTAGGTTCTTCTGTTGATTTGTTGAAGGCAAAGCTTATGAAATCCTCTGTGATTGTCCCACGTGTCCCTCCCAGGCTCCAGCTGAAAGAAGTCGCTAATTTTGTGTCCCTCTCATCTCTTGGGTTAGCTCTCTAAGAGTTATAGATGAACCTGCAACTCAGACAACTTCTCTAGTTAAGAAAACTGATTCTTGTTTACTCCTTTCAAAGAAGAGAATCATGATGGTTTTTAAAAAGCTCACCCCCACTGCTAGAAAATCTCCCTCTTTTGGTTGCGTGAGCTTTGAATTATATAAGATAGAAATAAGTCTGTGCTTAAGGAAAAGTCAATGAAGAAGAAATTCTACAAGTTTAAAGCTCATTCTTAATCCTTGGTCAAACATCCGTGTTCCTTCCTGTGTACCTCATCTCAACAAACACTTTCTGTATTATGAGACTTGCCTGTAAATTGGTCTCTGCATTTTAGCTGGACAACTAATGACAGCAAAACAACTGAAAGTGTTTCATATTTATGTTGGAAGATTAACATAACTCATTTCAACTCTGTTGAATGGACACATTTTACTCAGGAGAGAAATACTAAAAAAAAAAACCAAAACAACAACAAAACCCCCAAATGCAGAGGGAAAAGGGACATCAACCCTTAAAAATATTTCCTGGTATTACCATTCATATGGAATAAACAAACAGGCAGAGTGCATACATATGGGCCCCAGTCCTGTAATTTGGATGACAAGGGAGATCCTTTTGCCTAGGCAGTGCAAAACTAATTTCACCACACTGGCACATAATGCAATGTGATTGCTCCCTCAGTTTTATATTACAAGGTCACTGGAGCAAAAATTCTTGTGGTTTGTACAGTCCCAAGCACTCCAAGAAAACTTATTATATAATGATGTTATATTTAGTGTAAATAAACCCATACCTACTATATAACATGGAGGAAGATACTTTATCTGACATAGAGAATCTGCAAAAACGTAAAGGACAGTCTGCAGAAAAACAGCTTTTGATTGAGAAATTCTGCTCATTTCTTATAATCCAAATTTGACTTTTATTCCCTGAGAACTCACAAACATTTGGAAACTTTAAACTGAAGTATTTCCATACATGGATTAATTTTTTTTTTCCCGGGCATCAAAGACCCAAGTCCAGAATCCAACCTTTAACAACTCTGACAAACAGAATGTTACAATCTGGCTAAACCATGCAAGATTGCAACCCTATTTATGCTAAATCGTTAATCACTTCAATAAGCAAGACACCTTGTCTTTCCTTGGCTTTTCCAATGAGCAGCATCACCCAGACCTCTGCTGAGATGCTTGGTTCAGTCTTTCCCAACCCAGAACTGCCTTAAAATTTATATATATATATATATATATATATATATATATATATATATATATATGAAATATCAAAGTTCTTTCTGTTCTGAACAGATCTACTCAACATCACACAAAATAAGCTATTTTTATTAAAAATACTTTCAAAACAATTATAGAAATTTTGTCAACATGTTTATTTACCAAAGCATAAGCCTATAAAAATGACGGGTGTTCCCATAACCGCTTCAATAATAAAAGCTCATGTTTTCCTTTTAAAAAGCTATGCAACAACAGCAAACACTGCTTTAAATCCTACTTTTTCCACTCCAAGCAGAGAGTTTTCTCCATCAATAACAACTGGGCTCTCTTCCTTCAGAACCTGTATTTTCTGAGGAGCCAGTAAAACAAGGATCAGTTCAGCTTCATGGATGAGATTTAATGGAATCTCAGCCTCAACTATTGTGCCTTTGGAAGCAAAATGTTTACTTTTTAATTTTGTCTCATATGCTTAATACCAGCACAGTTACATCCCCCAATGTTTTATTGGGCATATAGAGCACCAGGCAGCAAAGAACATAACACACTGTGATCCAGAGTTTAGCTGAAATTGCTCATCCATAATTACAGAAGTACCTGAAAACATCATCTGGCTTCTCTTTTTCAACTTCATTTTACCCCAAATAAACCCAGAAAATTCATTTTGAAATACCTTTTCATGTCATTGCTTAGATACTTTGTTTGTTCAGCAAAAGTAGTTTAAAATTGTGACAATATCCATAAAAAACTGATGAGACGTGAGACGTAAATGGTTCAAAATTAATACTATCAAAAGATAACAAATTATAGCAATCTTGATTTGGAAAAGCAAAGGCTGCCCTGAAATCATTGCTACCAAACTGCTCAAGCTCTAAATGGGCACACATGTGTTGAACTGTGTCCTCTATCATCTCCATCCCACAGTTTTACCTGAACTATGCTTCGTGTGATGAAATCCCACTTCATATCACAACCAGGAGACCCAGGCCAGGTGCTGGGATTTTCTCTCCCAACAGAGTGTGCAAGGGTTGTGCTGACCTGGGTTTTTACAGAATCTCTTCCCAAAGCAAAGCACAGAGCAGCTCTTTGCAGGAGATCCGCCAGTGTGCACAGCACCAGTGTCCGTTTGAAGGCAACACCCATATCAATGGAGTAATGAGAGTCAAATCCCATGTAATTTACACATTAAAAGGGGAGAGCAATGCATGAAAAAATCAGTTTGGCTAATGAAAAAATCAGTTTGTCTAATGAAATTAAAGTCCCTAATCAAATATTGGCAGGAAAGATATTTAGAAACTCTCCTAATGTCATCCAGCTAATTCCCCCCTAGTCTAACTAGAAGGGAAAGCAGTTGACTTTTATTCCCTGCTGAACCTCCTGCCCTCAAATCACCAGAAAGACCCTGTTCTGAAGAGTATAATTAAGGCAGATTAGAGCAGATTTAGCTGTCAGCTATACCAGTAGAGCACAGGTAATTCCTTTTCCTTCAGAGGCTGCATGACAGCTCCAGGTAGGTAATGCACCTACTGCAGAGGATTTCCTTGCACACATTGTTCTTTGAAAAGTATTTTTCCCTGGCCTGATAAGTCTACCCATAGCAAACCAGACACTGACAGACTGCCCAAGTACAGAGGAACCCGTGCTCCTGGGTTGCTGCCTCTACTAGGTCGACTTGCACTTTTAGATTCCAACTTTTGAGGAACAGAGGATTTATAAGAAACCGGGCAATTAAAGAATTCGTTCATAGGAAAGGAAAAAAAAAAAAAACCACAAGAAAACAACCAAAAAACCCACCACCAACCAAAAGGTTCTGGAACGAGTATGTCCTATAAAGCATTAATTTTCCCATCACCCACCAGCTTCTACAAAAGAATAAATAAAGAATTACCATTGACCCTCATAGCTGGCACCATCTTGCTGGGCTTTATTTAGGCCCTAGTTTTGATGATGGCCTTTTATTGGCTTTTTTTTGTGGTAACACTTTATTTTAAGTATCTTATTATGAATTCATTTAGTATTGATTGCAGCGACTCTGATCATAAAGAATTCATTTGGCATGCCATGAATGTCATATGCATTCACATTAAAAGCTTGTTTTCATTCAAGATTAATATGAGAATTTTTTTTTCTGTTGTTATTTCACTATCTTAATACACCACATAGTTTGGAAGCCCAGTCTTGATACTTTTACCAGAGTTTCTCCATTTTTACACTTTTTTAAAGAGGAATTAGAAGTCTTTTTTATTACTCTAAGCTTTTGGGATTATGCTTTAAAAAGAACCTTCCAAGAGTGTCTAATGCTCCCGATCTCATGCATTTATTGCACTAACTAGACTAAGCAAGTTTTCATACCTCTTTGATGATGCTGCAACAAGCCAAGAAATTTAAAGCTTGCTTTCTCCCTGGTCCAACAGAAAGACTTGTGCCTTGAGCGAGAGCTGGAAAACACAGAAGGGGATTACCTGCGACTTCAAACCCTCTCTAGATATGTCAAAATAAGCTCTGAGCAAATTGAGCCTTGACTAAAAGCAGGTATGTGTTTTGGATGCTCTGTCTCATTGCATCTGTTACAGGCAACGTGTCAGCCACGTCTCCATCCGGCTGCTCCTGACTGTGATGCAACATGACACAGTTTGATAACAAAAGGATGTAATACACCATAATGACTCCAGGCAGGCAATTGTAATGTGATGGGATGTGCTGCCATGTAGTAGCAGGTGACATACCTCTTCAATCAGTCATGGACTAATCGGCAAAGCCTCCAGTTTAGGTTCGTTTTTGGAAAAAATCCTAAAGCCTTGATGATTATTTTCATCCCAACGTTTCAATATTGCTTCCTGCTGCACTCACCCTGGCTTCCCTTTGCTGTGACTGATTTTCCAGGTAGCAGCTGAAGCTGTACCAAAAAATAACCAACCCAAAACCCAACAAATTACATGGATCCAGGCTAGGAACAAGCAGATCCACTTTGCTAGAGACTATGCATGCATTCACCCTTAAAAATTAACAAAGAGAATGCTGCGAAGGTAAGAGGCAGCTCTTTATTTGTGCTATGGAAAGCAATAATGGAGATTTACAGTTCTTCAATAGAGCAAAGGATTTCCCAGAATGCTGGCTAACTGAACCACTCTGTACTGTATTGATGTGCCAGCTCACTGAAAACACCAGTTTATTAATAAATAGCTTGACTGAAGAGCCAGACGTGGAGGGAGCCTGCAGAAAGACACTGTCTCTACAAAAAAACAGGGAAGTGTGGCAGGGAGAAAAAGAAAAAGCACACTTACTGTATGGGACTGAGGAAATGTGATCAGGAGATTAATTTTAGGAATGGGCAGAGAAACTGAAGCCCCTGGGGGAAAGGCGGAAGAGCACAGGGAGATCTATGGGAGGTCTGTGCCTGCAAAACGTTTCCCCTCCTGTTTCTGATTTGCGTAGCTAGAACCGTCCCACCATTTAATTAATTTCTTTTGTAAAGAATGTCACACATGTAGAAATCTACTCCCAAAAAACCCCAAAACATGTGAAACGCCAGACCAGATTGTGTTTCAAGCAGCGTTGACAGAAAGTGAGCTCAGGACCACTGGTAGGGGTGAGCTTCAGTTGTGCCTTTGTGACCTTTGCTGTTCCCATGTCCCCAGAGCATCCTGTGGGCATCACACCTCACACCCAGAGAGACGCTGGAGAGGGTTCTCCTGTACAGAAACCAGACGATTTGGGGGCAAAGCCACCCTCCCTTGCAGCCTGCTACCATTTTTTGCCAATGGACTATCATTTGCTTCTGTCTCAGCTGCTGGTACTTAGCTCCCATTGCTCTGTGGGACTCTGAGCTAAGTGAGAGGAATATCAGGGGAAAACATCCCTCACATCTTCCCTTTCAACTTCAGGCAGTGTGGGGAGGGGTATCAATGTGTAGCAGATGTGCTGAGACCACAGTGATCTCTTCCTCGTGATTACAGTTGGTTATACCTGGGGATGCTCAATTTAATTCAGGCACAAATGTGCAAAGGAGAGTGGTGCTAAAGTAGAATAAGTGGTACTAAAGGCTTTGTTCTGTGCACAGTAATGCAGTGCTTTATTTCACTAGACCTGGCTCACACATAAAGAAAAGAGGCACAGTTTGATACATGCCTTCTCCGATGAGTGCTGCTAAGTAAGTGTGTTTGTTCTCAGTGTTGTTGTCATAAATATCATGAAATTTCTTATTTGAAGTTGGGAACTAATGACTCCTTCTCCTTAATGTGCCATACTGACTCTGCACCCTATTGTTTTCCACCATTTGAGAATGCCCAAGGATGTCATTATAACTTCATGTATCAATATTAAACCTTCACAAACAGCAGACTAAATGAGCAGTTATCTTTGTTTCTGAAAATAGTGTACTTTTTAAATTTTTTTTTAACTTCATTTATCAGTAACTAGGTGTAGTCAATTGCTCTCCAGTATTGATCACAATATCTATAGCAGTCACAGAGTACCTTTGCTCAAGGTCACTGTAAGGTCGAGTTATGATCAATATGAATTGACTGTCTGCAAATAAATTTAAGTAGCTGACATAACTGAAAGGAGTAACTATTTAAAGTTAAGGTGGACCATGGGTCCCTGCTTTAGAAAGGCTCAGAGACCATAAGAATATGGCAGTGGCACAAGTCATCTGAACATGCATCACCAGTTCAACAGATTTTCCTACAATTAGAGGTGTATAACAGGAGGATCTAATCCCGAACATGATTATTCTTGGGAATTAAAAAAGAAAAAACACAGTCTTCATTCTTACTCTGTGATGAACTGACTCACTTGAGATCAGACTCATTGCCTCAAAACTAAATTAGTTAATACTAAAACAATACGTGCAGGGTTTCTACTGCTATGCTCCAGGTCCCATAGGCTTTTCATATTCTGTCTGTAGAGAATCCAAAGGGCAAACTTCTCCAACATCAATATCCACACCTTTTCCTTCAATACATATTGAGATATCCATGTCTGTGGACAACCATATTAAAATACTTTCACTGTTGTTGAAACCAACAATCTAAAACCTTTTTTTTTTTTTTTTTGGTGGTTAATCAGAAAATTTCCATAGTCCTTGTTGGTGTTTTGGAGAAGATCCACCTGAGGATTTTAGAACTTCTCAGACAAACAAAGCCAAATCAAACCAACAGAAAACCGAAAAAAAACCCACTGAGTAGAATGAGTGTATTAAATCTCAATGGGCTCTCACAACATTATCCAAGGGAAGGATGTCCCAGGTGGGACAGGTTCTGGGAGAAGACCTGTGATCAGGTCGCTGGCCACTGGATGTCACTGCTGCCTACCCAAAGGTAGCCCACAAAACACTTGTGTGACTGCAAAAATTGTAGCTGTAGAAAAGAGTTTTGCTGGAACCATTCCACATAGTTAGGCAATGCCTAATTTCAGAAAAATAGGCTCATAAAGCTCAAGAAGGCAATACCCAACTTCAAGAGTAATTAGTTTCATTTGTTTGCTTCAGCTGGAGCTGAATGAGAAACACTAATAAAATAAAGAGTAAGTTTGGGGGTCGCGAGCAGTTACAGAAAGTTGCAACCATTGTGCTTTTACAAAGGATATCTTCAACAGAGGTGCTGCTTTCCAATCTCCTTCAAAAGAACAAGACCAAGCATTCACCTTGGAAGGTTTTCCTATTCCTATCAGCAGGAAGAGCACATTGGTTTAGCTTGCCTAAAGGAGGTACCACCACTGCTCCTGACCATTGCAACCCACCACTCAACGTGAGCCTCATTTGAGTCAAAAATAATCTGCCCCACACCAAGGAAAGATCTGGCTTACATGTGAAAAAAAAAAAAAAAAAACTGAACTGAAATTATTTTCTATATTTAGAGTCTGTAGAGTCTACATTATTATTGTTGTTATTAATTGAAGCCATTCATCTGGGTTCATCACATTAGTGGAGCAGCTCTACGGGTGGGATTTATGTGACCAAATGCAGATGTCTATCTTGCAGACATCTGAGCTGGGCTCTTCTCACATTCAGGCTAGAAAAGGAGATGCCACTAATGTGGCATTAACCTCATCCTAAACTAGATATAAAACCAGGCCAAATGAAATGCATTTTGAAGGATCTTTTTCTCCCTCTTGGTTTAAAGGAAGGCCAAGTGAGCTCTGATTCGGACTTCTGAAGCCAGGTGAACTCATTCTCGCTCCCTCTGACTGTGCTAAAAGAAAGCTGCTAAAGAAAAGAAAAATAGGATGTTTCAGGTGTTTGGAGAAGGAGGATCAGAGCTCTGTGTTAATTCATGCCTCCAGAAGGATGCCTTGAGTATTCCCATTTAATACTCTAGAAGAGGGTGCTCAGACCACAGGAATATCAAGAGTGTGAGGCTTCCCAAGAGAGCTGATCCGTCATACACTGCTCCTGCTAGAGGTCTAACTCAGTTCCTAGTCCCATCTGTATGTTTCCAACCCTCCTTGCGGGGTTGCTTTTCTCAGAGCTGTTCATGCTGAACCAGACCACCAAGGGGTTGGACACGGACCAGACTTCCTGCAGGAGAGAGCATGGGAATGCACAGCCAAAGCAGGCAGGGCAGCAGCACCAACTTTTCCTGGCAGTTGTGAGCCACCAGACCAGATCAGCCATCACACAAGACTTGGGGGATGCAGAGCAGGCACCATGCTGGGGGGAAAGACCACCCAAGCTAGGCAGGATCTCTCTTAGCATTCCCAGTATGCTGATACTTCATCAAGCCCCACTCCAAGACTTCAGATGTATCATAAATTTGAGTCCAAGCTGCACTTCAGGCATCACTGACACCTCAAGCTGGATTTTATGGCTGATGAAAGTGATGTTGTGCTAAAAGTCACACAAGATAACCTAAATCCTTCCCTATCCTTGCAAAAAATTGTTTCCCTCCACAGAGGAAAATTCTGTGTCACATCCCTATGCAAGTCCCATGCAGTGTCTCCTTGCTTTATCCACCTCTCCATTTTGACGCCATATAAACAGGACCTTTTCCAGCCTGAGACACACAATAAGTGATGCTCAGTGAGTACCCAGAGGCAATTTGCCTGTTTTGGGAACCAACCAGACATTGTCAGCTGGTTTTGAAAGCGTCAAATCCACGTGATCCAGCTCAGATGCAATAACTACAGGAATTCCATGGACAACACCCATACCTTCGGCCACACCTCCTTACAGCGAGCAACAAAAGCATCTGAAATAAGCTCCACAAAGGAAGCATAGGTGAAAGACCTCTATCAAGTCACTTTGTAAAGCACTGCCAAGCAGGGCTTCTGGGACAAGTCATCTTTAACTGAGATATTAGAGCGCTTTCCTAATAAAAAGATACATCACCCGTTAGCTCATATATATAACCCAAATGACATCCTCACAAGTGCAGCAGTCTTGGGGCCCAAACCATTCAAGAAGCAATTACAAAATCAATAACACATGCTGCGGTGATTACATTTGATTAGAGACAGCGTGGAAAAAAATAAGAGCAATATTCACCCACACCCCATCCTTAAAATAATAATTCTTTATTGTGGTGGTTCTGGTATATAAGAAAGTTTCCTCTTTATACAGAAGAGAAATCAGGCTGCTGTATTACTAGAAATGCACACAGATCAAGACTTCTGAGCACCAAATTTAGGGAAAGAGTGAAGCTGTATCCATATAAAATGAGGCCTTCTCCTTCCTTGCTGGGCCAAGAGCCCACATCCCTTGATATTTTGGATGCAGAACCACAAGTTATGGTTTGGG
>NW_027094093.1:35430180-35477680 GCF_029207755.1 Chamaea fasciata
AGGTCAACGTGGGCTACTTTCCTATTTGTCATAAGATCTGGGAACATGTGTTCATAAAAAGCAGTGACCTGTGCACATGCCTGGTTTGCACTGTAATTCCAATATGATAGCTGCTCACAACACTTATCAACACCCCATTCATAAAGCTGTGCTGTGCTGCAGCTGCATCAGCACTTTCTCCAGAAAAACCTGGGTTCAGACCTAAATGTCTCCAGGGGTGACACATAGGACTCAGGTCCTCCAGTCAGAAGGGACATTTTTTTGGTTAAAGCTGATACTAATCGAGGGGGTTTGTGTAGTAGGGTGAAGAAGAGGAGTTGCTTTATCTTGTCTGGGTTTCATTTCCTTGAAATATTCTCTGGTCTTAAAATATTTCCTTGAAATATTCCCAGTTCTTTTGAACTAATCTCTTTCAAGGAAACATTTTGGCTTTAGCAGCAGTAAAAAAGGACAGAGCATAAATTAGATAATGGTGTGTGCGCAGGTAGGATGATTTCTGGTATTTTCAACCTAAACACATTTTAAGAAAAGGATAACTAATGTGGGAAAGTGACCAATTTAGTGGTTACCTTTCATATTTTACCTAGATTTTGAAAGCTCCTAGATGGATAAGCCAAGCATATACCAGCAATGAAAAATCAGTGCAGGATTTGACACAACATACATATTCCAATTATTTAATATTTGCCTACGCTTGCTTTGCAGCATTGCCTGACTTGCACCTTGCCTCTCCCCACCTGCACAGCTGTGCAACACATCTCAGACTCTTTAATTTCCTTTGCCACATCTCCTTTAAAACATCATCTGCTCCTTCACCTTGAACTGCCACGGCTCGGGCAGTGTTTCAGAAACCCATCTCTCTTCACATAATACTTCAACCACTTTAGCACAAGTTTCCCCCCTTCCCCCCCCCCCCATTCATAAGCAGGCTACTGGAAGAGATAGCACCCATCAGGCTCACAGAGCCCCTAACCTCTGTCTGCACCCCTGGACTTTGCCAATCAGCTTTTTAACCCAAACCACGGTGCCTCCCTAGTTGAGGGATAAGTAGTTACATCTAAATTGCCTAGAGCCCTTTCAAAACCGAGCCAGAGGGAAAAAAAAATAAATTAAAAAAAAAAAAAAAAGACACAACTCAGCAAGATTCATGCATTTTTTCCAGGATAGACCCCTGAATGTTACAATACCCCTTATCTCTGCCGAATTATAGTCTGCTGGCTCTGCTCAGGATCAGCTGCATCTCGTCTCTAATCCAGCAGCGAGATGAGACCAAGAGGGGCAGGGGGGAACCGGCGGCTTCGGTGACAGTCGAGCTCTTACAACTCCCAGCTCCACTTGATGAGTTGCAGGTATTACTCAACTGATTAGTATCTAAAAGGAATAAATATCTAGGTGAAGAGCAGCTGGCCTCAGCTCACAGATAAGAAAGAAATGGCAAAGAAGGAACTGGCAGGAGAAATAATTTTGTTTTTACTGAGTAGTGCTCATTCCAGGGTGCACAGGAAGGTACATGTTCTTGCATCCAAGCTGGTTTATGAACTAGAGCTGGCAAAATTAGCCAGGCATAGTGCAGGTTTCAGTCCTCAGGGCAGACTGAACTTCTTATTCCTGCACTTGATGCATGTGTCAAAATTTCTCCTTTCTTCCACTGAAAGGCTACCACAATAACAATATTGTGGGATATAAATAAAGGGAAGCTCCTGGCAGCCCTTCTCCACCACCAGGACATCACAAACATCTTATCGATAACCTGTCCTGTGCTCTGCACACCCACCCCAGTCCAGCTCTGCACTTGGGTCCCAGACCCAGCCCCATGGGCACCATCTGCTCCCACAGCCCCTGGGGGCAGCTGCACCCAGGCAGGTCAGCTGGACAGAGTCTGCTCCTGAGAGGTGAGGACACCTGCAAGGAAAACCTCCAGCTGTGGATATCTGCCTCTGTAACAAGTTTTCCTGATTTTTAGAAAAATTTCCTTGTTCACATTTATCTTCCCTGAAAACAGAAGAAAATTAAATTGCTTTTTCAAGCTGGAAGATCATACCTTTAAAAAAATAAATCTATAACTGCAAGCAAGAGGCAGTAGAAGAAGGTTTAATCCCTTCTGTGGAGCTCTAACTTTTCCTGAAGAATTGCACAACCCTTCACACTACAGCAGCAGAAACAGAAGCCCTATACTAGTGCTATCTTCCTTCCAAACTGTGACCTGCCAGTAATTTCCCTTCCCTAAAATTTCCCTCCTGTCATGACAGATAAAGTGGCAGGGTCTACCATCCCTAATCGCTGGCCTCAGCTCCTGCTGAATTCCAATACCGTGCACAGTTTAGTTATGGACTTTAGGCTGCAATTCATAGCCAAACCATGGAGGAGATTTAATTCAATAGTGGCTGGGGTCACAGGAAGAGGGTGCCAAGAGTAGCAGACCCTGTAGTAAGATATCCTGAGAAAGACAGTCACTGGAGGCAGAGAATGTACTGGATGGGTTTGTGAGAGCTTACAGGAACCGCAAGAGGACAATAATCAAAGCCCTCCAGGAAAGTTAATGCTTTAGAGAGGAAAACAGTGAAGGCTGGAGGGTGGGCTGGCAGCCTGGAGGGAGAAGTCTCTTCACTTGAGATGGGTGTTCTTAGATATCAACCTCCCCACCTGAAAACAAAACAAAAAAATGGCAGAAAATGGCTCGTGCTGGAGAAAAGGATGTAAACTGCATTAAGTGACACTGAAACCCCTTGCCTCCAAATGTATTAGCTCTTACTAGAACTTAACAAAAAGAAGCAGCTTCATAAAAGGTTGCGTGATATTTCTATGATATTTTTGTGCTGGGAGATGCTAAACAAACCAAGTCCAATTGACACAGGTGACTCTTTAGAAGAGCAGAAAACTGTCTTCACGGAAAATCCAGGATGAAAACATAATCCAGTGAAGTGCCCTTCAGTACCTTTTTCACAGCGATTTGCCTGACTTTACAAGGATAGCAGGGAGGGCTGGGAGGGCCTGGCTTTGGGGCTGAAGAGTGTTTCTGCACAAAAGCAGATCGTGGAGGGTCGTTCAGGAATGAAACTACCATGGCTTGCAGGTACTTGCACGATGTGCTCATTGCTTTGCACAGAAAGGTTTTCAATGGAGCTTTTTAAGCCTTTACTGTAATGTCGGAAGTCATCTATTTTACACCATGACACAGACCCCGCATTAAAACTATCACTGCCAGGAGTCCCCGCGAATGTAACTATTTTTATGGACCAAATGTTGTGGGTCAATGTTTTAACACAGGCTTGTTGTACAGTATATTGCTCAGTAAAGTGTCCCTCCACTGCAGGCGTTTAATAGTCTGTCTGTTGCGGAGCCCATTACCACAATTCTGCGCTCTTTCTCGGGTTTATTAAAGCCCAGAGAGTCAGAGATGCCCGTGGGTGGCACAGGGCTCAGAGACTTTTCCAAAGTGACCTGCAAATCCTCCAGGTTTAAGACAAAGAGTCCCAGCCCACTACCTTCACCCCACCAAGAGGCTGTGATCGCACAGGACTCCCTGTCAGGGCAAAACAGCAAAAAACTTCCACGAATGATTTTTTTTTTTTTTTTTTTTTTTTTTTTTTTTTTTTAACATAACGCTGAGGCCACTGTCCTAGATTTCCCTGGCAAGCAGTCAAAAAAAAAAAAAAGGTTCTTCCCCCGTGGCGGGCACAGCCTCCCATCCCAGCGCTGGGATGATGCTACCCGAGGGGTCCTGTCCCCATCCCGGCGCTTCCAGCCAGGCGTTCATTTTTGGCGAGCTGCCAGAGGAGGGTGCTCTGTTGTTAGAGGAAGACCCTCCAAATTGCAGAGGCAGACAGAGAACGGAGGAGCAGGAATCCTCTCTACCTTACATCTCCCTTCAGGAAAGAGACACTGTTGTGCCTGCCTTTTTTTTTTTTTTTTTTTTCCTTCTTCTTCTTTCCTCCCCCTCCTTTTTTTGTCTCATTCTGTCACTCTCTGGTTCTTTTACAATAGCAACAACAATGATCTTGTCTAAATGATTTCACAGGCTATTATTCAGGCACTCAACTTTTAACATTTCAATTTTGTCATTTTGTTGCTACACAAAAGGTGCACTTCTCCAGTATAATGTTCTGAGAATTATGTCAATGAGCAGTAATGGCTTTTAACATTAACTTGATCATTAACAACTACATTATCTGTGGCATAATCAGCACCTCAGTCTATTGTGTCATATTACTGTACAGATTTTGGAAATGAAGGCCCAGTCTAAGCAAAAGTTCCCTGCATTAAGCTGCGATTTTTCTTGTAACTGAAATGCTTTTAAAACACTTAATAATCTTCTGTGAATACTTTGAAATTGGGTTTATGTCAGTTTGGTTTACCTCTGAAAATGGGGGATAATTTTTTAAAAATTGTTGTAAGAGTATCCTGGTTGGGTTTTGAAGTAGGTCAACTAGGTAAGTTTATCTAAACCAGCACAAGTTTATCACAACCAGCTGACCAATTCCAGAAAGAGTATCTACTTTGAAAGTTGCTCATATCCAAAGCCTGCTCTATTTTTTACATCAGTTTTACTCAATCTGTTCCATAAATTTACCAACAGAAGCTCTGCAGATGCTAAAGCTTTTATATTGCTAGACAGAGGGTTGCCAATTTTAATTTGCCCTTGCCAAGCAGCCAAAGGTAACTCGAGAGTTTCTAGTTCATTTTCCATGTTCCCTAAATAAAATTGCCCTATGATTCATCTCCACACATCCTTCTTGTTTGCAAAAAATCCCATGGCCCTTTTGTTCATAAATTCATGTTCTTAGGCACAACCTTCTCTGGGAGAGAAGGATCAGCATCCTTTGACACACTAAGGACCAGCAGTTTTACTGTTGGGAAAGCCTTTATCACTCCAGATGGAATAAATCTATTGATTTTAATTGAGCCATGCTGATTTGTTCCAACCAAGCACCTGCCCAACTCCCTGCACTTCTCCAGAATCTCCCATTAGGATCTTGGACATGATGGTTGTGACCTCTCATAAATCAGGACGTGGCGTGGCAACCCCCCACACCTGACACTTATATCTCCCCCTTCTTTCCAGACAGGAAAAATAGCAAAGCCATGGGTAGGGAAGCAACCATCAAAAGGTCACAAGCAAGGCAGGGACCAACCCAGAATCCAAAGTTAGTTCTCCTGGCTCTCACATCAGCACTTTATCCACTGGGCCGTGTCTGTCCATGTGTTAAAGATGAAGTGCCACAGACTCATGGTCATTATGTGTTCTGCTGCTTATACACCCCATCAGCTTTTATGGCCCTACTGGTCCATGCTCCACCACCACTGCTCTGGTGTCTGGGGGATGTTCCCATGCTACCCAGGTTTACTAAAAGCGACTAGGAAAAAGGTCCTAAAACTTGATGGAAGTTTCTAAAGCACCAATAGCCGTGGAGCCTCTGTGGAGTCACACACTAAGGGATGCTTTTTTAGGATGGGCAAGTGTTCCCACATGGAAAAGGGCCTGAAGAAGGCACCCAGAGTGGGCAGACAGTGGTTGAGTGCCCTCCATGCAGTAAAAAAAAAAAAAAAAACAAAAACAAAACCAAAAACGAAACAGCTGCACTCTGCTGTGCTGGCAGAAGACCCTTTATCTGCCATTTTCCACTTGACATGTCCTGATACTCCCTGAATGCACCAAACAATGGGATCAGGTCACAGCCACTCCCAAAGATGGGGAAACCTGCAGCTTTGAAGAGGAAGGGGGTTTTTGTGGCTGCAGTGTACAGGTCCAATGCAGCCAGGAGCTGAATAGCAATGAAAATAATCATTTAGCTCTATGTGTAAATAATTTCATTCCAGCAACAGTTACAATCGTAACAATAATGAAAACAATCACAGAGACTCAGAGAAGCATTAGAAAGATGCCACATTTAATTTACAGAGTTAGTTAAGCTAAGTCTTACATGAAAGAAATATTTTTAATATAGTAATTAGATATTAGTTGGAAAATTCTTGCCTTATTCTTCAACCAGTTTTGCACTGTGGTCATTTTTAGATGTGACTGTGGTTCCTAGTGTTCGTAACACCTCTGGTTCTGGGCTCAAAGATGTGCTTGGGCTGCTTCAGTCCTACAGCACCAGCAGCAATGCCACCGCTCACCAGTGGGAGAGAGGGGATATGGACACACTGCTGTATCCCCAGGGAGTAACAAGGAATTCAGGTCTTGGGCTGAAAAAGCCTTCTTTAGAAACTGAAACCTCTGAGCATCTAGTCAGAGTGATCCAAGCAGAGCTTGTGCTTTAGGACAATCTAAATGAAAAATTGAAACGATAAAATCTTCCTTGGAACTTTATGAACAAGCATGAGTAGGCATAGAATCAGCTTTAAAGAAGATGGAGGCACATGGGCTCCTGGGCAGCTTTTCACAGTTGTGCCACTGGGATGTGGTTATACATCTCCACTCGGCAGAAGGCTCAGGTAGGTTAACATTTAAGGCCACTTCATCCTTAAAAGTGCATTCACTTCAGAAATAAAAGATTTGTTTTGCACACTCACAATGTCATCCCTTAGTTGATAATTTTTTTTCAGTAATTCCATTGTCACAAATCACAGGATTGTCAAATATCCCAGGACTAGGAGATCACAGCCCAACAAGCAGCAGATGCCCTTTAGGAGGTTTTAAATAATATTCATTCATTTTTCAACTCCTACAACACGAACTACCTACAAGTTATCCACAGCAAAACCCAACACAAAACTTGTAAAACGCACCACCCTACCTTATTCACTTCTTCAACTAATTTTAGTCCAGGGACTATCTCAAGAAATAAAGATTTCAAAAGAAGAAACATTTCTTTCAAGAGAAGGAAAACCTAAGAGGTTCCACACAAGCTGTTTGTGTTTAAGGACAGAACTTTAAGCTCGAATGCAACATAATTATGATGTCATTGAACGCAGCAAAAGCTGCAGGGACACACCTTGTTTTCATCACAGCACTACTACTGCAGGCACATTTGAAACACTACAGCACCTTCAGACTTTAATTATAACTGTTCTTGTTTCAGAGATAATAGAACTTGTTCGTAGCATTTACACAATGTCAACGTGCTGCATGCAAAATACAGACCCAGTGTCACAGGCAAAATATTCCCACCAAGATACCTGCAGACCAGCAGGTTATGATTTAATATCATTATGAGCAGGAAATAAAAATGCAGCACTAGAGATACAAAGCCCAAATCCTTCCACCTAATCAGATAAACCAAGTTAGACTTGCCTGGTTAACTGAAGGACAGATCCAGCACTTGAGAAACAGCCAATTCAAAGCCCATCCTGGCTTGCACAGTCTCATCAGCATTCCCCAACGGAGAGACATCATGAAAGATAGAAAAAGATCCAATAGCAAAGACAACTGACAATGGAATGGAGGGGGGGGAAAAAAAAAATAAAAATTACCAGTGCCCATGTTCCCCACCCTCCTCCCAGCCCATCTGAGGTGTTAGTGGTGTGGTACCCCCTCACCCCACCACAGGGAGCTCACAGATGTGCCTCCCCCCAGGTGTTGCAGATGGGGTTTCCGGGAGGTCCTTCCAGCCAGGATTCACCTACAGCTGTTGTACAGAAAAGGAGAGAGTGGATCTCACACAGTTAATGGATAAGTTGGCTCATCTTCACCACCTTGCTGTTCAGCTTCACCCACAGAGGTGCAAAGAGAGGCAGATGTGGCATTTGGCAAGCTGTCAAGACACATCTTTCTTTTCAAAAGTAAGGTGCACTTCCCTGGCTGCTCTCAGCCCAGTCCTTCTGTCTGTAGCAGCTCTGCTGTCAGCACTGAGGATGCCCTTTTCAAACATGGGCAAGGAGGAGCTGGGTGATACTGCGGGGAAAACAGCCATCTTCTCTAAGAGCAACCCAAAATGGAGACCTGCACTTTCCACCTCACCCGTTTGTTGAGAGCTGCCCTCACTCCTTGCAGACAATTCCTCATGGAGGTGTTCTTTCACCAGACAGGCCAAATTCACCTCCCTGGACTTACCAGCCACGGGTATATCCATCCTGCAACACAGAGGGTCTCATGCTGCACCCGTAATATGACACAGGGTCCAGATGCCACCACCCTGACATCAATCATAGGCACAACACATAAACTTTCAGTTTTACCAGCGGTGTCATTTTTATTGTTTCATCCATCACACTGCACTCCTCACTCCGCAGGCAGTCTCTCCCTCTAAGTATTTCTTGGAGTTGTGGAGCCCGAGGACAGAATTGAAGCTTTGGAAGCATCATAAAGGTTATTCCCATTGACACCCACCACAATCTTATTGTCTCTCCAGCTAAATAGTATGGGTCACTTGGAAAGTTAATGGTGATGCTGCCACCAAGAGTCCTGTGATGCCTGCACTTCCTGTCAGAAAAACACTCAAAGTGAATGTGAAATCAAAGTAGACAAAGCTAAAGTTCTGCTTATGAATGTCCCGCCCAGTCACGGCAGTGTTGTCTCCTTTGATTTCAAATTCACTTTGAAATTCTCCAAACAGGAGGTGCAGCTCAGGCTTGGAAGCAGAAGATGCAAAGTGGGAACGCCACCCATTTACTTCTCACGTGGCTGGTGCTAACAGGTGGAGGGTGCTTAACAAAAAAACATAGTAAGTCCCTAATGCCAATTCCAAAAGGGAATTATCTACCCACATTATCCTTTGGTGCTTGTGCTTGCCGGCATGGGCGTACAGGGCTTTTTATTATTCCAGAAACCACCGAGAGCAAATGGAGCTGCTCATTCCAGATGAACCGGGACTTTCTGCATGAGATTTTGGAAAGTAGTTTCCTTCTTGGAGCTGAGATGGGATTTTTCTGGCTTAAGCAAAGCGGGAAATTGTCCACAGTCCTTAACTTCCACTCCTAGCATATTTTCACTAAGTAATTTGCAAGCAAAACAGTCCAGAAAATGCTTGGTCAGAGCAACAAGTTTTTATAGCCATTTTATTTGAAAGAGCAGAGTATTTTTGGTAATGTAGTTGGAATGACAGCTCCCTCATTATTCAATACAACATTTGCTGCTTTTGCACACATTTATATCTTTGGATCTAGAGATGAAATTGAGCAGCAACTGCACCATGAGTGGTTTGAATCCACGGTCAGGAGGCACAAACATCCTTCCTCTCTCCAGAGTATGGGGAACCCAATAGACTCACTGGAATAATAAGAGAGGACATTTTTCATGGGGACTGAAGCTCCCAGAGCAAGCCAATTCCTGCCTTCACAGTGCTACTTCTTTCCTGATGACACTTAGCTGGGAGCTGGGAAGGGCAAAGCTGGCAGACTGGAAGATTGCCTAATGTGCTGTGACTGACATGTAATCGAATATTCAACCACTGGTCCTCATGTCGGTGGCAAAGTGAATATGACACCCTTCAGCTTAGTTGTGATCACGCCTCGTTCTTCTGCAAACAGTTTCATAAAGGTGCAGCCTGGCTCCTTGATGAGGCGGATGTGTGAGATGGGAGAGCAGTCACGGAGGTCACCTGCTGCTGGGGACGTGCTGGGGACCTGCCAGGGAGTGACCTTTAAATGCCAGTCCCATCCCTGCATTGCCCCCACGCCTGGCACCGAGGTGGGGCTGCCACACGCTCAGTGACCTGGATGAGCCACCTGTTCCACATCAGAGGGGTCTTTATCTCTCTTTTAAACCTTTCTGGATCTGTGAGTGCCAAAAAAAAATAAAAATAAAAATAAAAATAAAAAAAATAAGACACACACACATTAAAAAAAAAAAAAAAAAAAAAAAAAAAAAAAAAAAAAAAGAACATTTGGGGGTGAGAAACCCCAGGGGAAGGAACTCAGATGTTCGGGTCAGGCCTTAGAAAAGGTATCAATTCTTCTTTCCACTTAGCACAGCCTGCTGCCTGCCCAGGCTCTTTGTCTCTGCCCTGTTCCCAGTACAGAAAGCATTTCCCTTTTAAATGACATCTGAGCGCTGACATGCTGGAGGCACCCATCCTGCATCATCTCTGGCAGATGGTGCAGCTGGCCACGATTTTCGGGATTGCTTAAATAAAACCACAGTGCCATATCAAGAAATGTAGAGAAAACGCTCAACAGTGCTTAAGATGTTTAAACATCACAAACTGTCTAAGACTTCAGCTCGCCGTACTGCGCATTTTTGGTGATGTAACTGTTCTTATTGATGGCAACAGTGAATTCTCCATCATGACTCACTTCATTTTCTTTCTGGAAAGCAGAGGCAAGTCGTACAATATTCCTGCTCTGGCCCAATATTAGACCCTTTTACCTTGCTATGGTAGGAAGAAGTTTGGACAGCTGTAACAACACAAGTCAAACACTCGAGGTTTTTGGAGAAGGGAGCTCCACTGCTGCTGGCATCAGATCTGGGATGCCCTGATGACAGGCTGACCCACTCCCACAGTCCACAAAGCCAGAAGCACCTCTGCATGGCTTTCACAGACATCCAAGCAGTTTTAGTGCAAGCAGCAATGCTCAAGCCAACATAAATGCTGTTTTTCCTTTTCCCCTATGGTTTCACTTGCCTTGAGCTAATTAGCCTGATGGCCATTTCCCTGCCCCCTGGAGATACCACATTTAGTGGTATATGTATTTTGGGGAAAAAAAAAAGCCTTTTACGTGAAAATTGTCATTGTTGTATCCAGGAGTCACGTAGTTCTTTTTAGCTCTACAATAAGTCTTCAGTTTTTCTGCTAGTGATTAAAAAGGTGGGATACTGGAAAACAGGAAAATGTTAGGAAATTTTTAGTCATAACTAAATGAAATCTGGTGTTGTGAAAGTGAAAAATGGATTTAATTCCAACTTAGCAGGGCTCTTTTGAAAGTTTATGCCCTGGTAGATACCAAAATACATGAGATAACCTTGCAGCATTTGTGAAGTTACTACAAGAGAGCCATTACCTGTAGGGGTCAAAGGAGACCTCTCCCATCTGCACTGCAGTAAAGCTACTGAATCCAATGAAATCTGGGAATCTGCCTAAAATTTACTGCCTTCTCCAACAAGAGAGGCACTGGGATGCCACTAACACTCCTGAAACAAATGAAGAGGCCTTGGTTTCTTTCTCCAAACCCTCCTCAGTGTTATCTTGCCTTAGGAAAGAGTGCCTGTCACAGCAAAGCAGAGCAGCTTGCAAAGATATTCAGAAAGCTCAACATGCAGCCAACCCCCGAGAAGCTGGGATGAATTCCCGTGTAGTTGCAGGTATTTATTTACTGCACGTATCGACCGGCAAACCTCAAGATGCTTCAGAGCACAATGCCCGGGGGCATCACCCCAGCATCCTCCTCACCTTGCCTTCTCTCATAGTCCCCAGAGTAGTTGGGAAAGCAGCAGGGAAAGGGCAGGGAGTTCCCTCCAGAGCTCCTCTCACATCTCTCCACGAGGGCAGAGCCATGAGCAGGGGCAGCTGGTTGCCCACTATGGGGACCAGCACACGGCTCCACTGCGTGCAAGCACCTCCAGCCACAGATGTCAGCTTTTATTGCTCAGGTCTCCCCTATCACTGGGCCACCTGTACAGCACACTTAACATACAGCAGTTACTCTGTGCTGAAATAATCTTGGCAGGAAGAGGCAGTTAAACCCGGGTGTAATTTTTTTTTTTACACAGTGCGTAATGCAAAAATCACCTCTTCGGACAAGCAATATACTCTCGTTGGCTTCTTGGTGGAATATAGTGTTTCTTGTCCCACCAGAAATTGGCCAGAATCGGTATTTAATATCTGAACATCTCCATTCCAGGCCCAGATTGCAATTCCTGAAAAAAATACAGGGAACTTTTACAAACTCTTGATTTTAGATGTGGGATACTGTTGGCCCCTTCTCAAATGCCAAGATGGTGAAAGGCAGCCCCATCACAGAGTTAGGTTTGAATGGAGGCCTCAGATTGAAACACAGATCCAGCATTTGGATGTGGCTTTTGGATTTAATCCCATTCCCAGCCATATCCATTTGATGTAGCAGAACAGGCTATCACACTGGTTGAAAAAAACACTTGGAACATCTACTGCCTTTTTTCCCAAGTGAATTTCAAATTTTCCTTGTCCAAACTTAGAGAGAGGTGACATGACTGAATATTGCAAGAACATCATTTGCTGCTGCTGCTGCTGTTGAAGACATACAGTAGGGTTTTTTTTCCCTCTGTTAGTTTTAAAAATTAGGTTGCTAATGATAATGTTCCTCTCATAGATGATCTTGTACTTTTTAATGATACCCATAGTTTTCCTCCACATAAATGACTAAATCCTCACAGAAATCTCTGTCTTGATTAGCACTCCTGCTAGTAAAATTTCACATACTAAATCAGTACCAGCTGTAGCAAGAAAGAATGAAAAAGGCAAGTGTAAATGTTCCATATGCCCTACCAAATTGGCATCTGTGTCAGTAACCCTGTGTTTTTTTAAACAATTGTATACATACATTCTCAGAAGTGTTTTGCTCACAGGATTCTGCAAGCAAAAAATTTCCTCTGTTGGTACATCACTGAAATGTCGCATCTAAAAAAACCCCAGTAAGGAGTTTTGCTGCTTCTCCTCCCTACACCCAACCCCAGCAGGCAATTCAATGAGTTACCTCGAGCTGCTGCACCTTTGTTTTGACGTCTGCTCCCTGTAACCTGACTCTGGGACACTCCTGCAGAGCTGCTCCACATTTAGCACTCAGTTATTAGCAGCACCATTGAAAGCCAAAGCTGCTACGGCTCTGTTATTATTTCCAAGCTGAACTCCGAAATGAGGACTCGAGTTCCAGCTCGGCTGCTGGGGAATGCTGCTCCGATGAGCCAACAGCTCGTCTTTCGCATGACTCATGAGTGGTGATGATGCAGGAGGGAGCTCGTCCCGGGGACAGCCCAGAGCTCTGACCCAGAATGGGCAGTGACTCAGCTTCATCCTGCAAAATCACGGTTTGGGTGCAGGGTAGGTGATAGCTGCAGCCTGTTGGGCCGGCCTGGCAGTTGAAAACTGGCTGAGCACCACCTGCTCCGTCGCTCTGCTGTGCGGCAGAAGAAAGCCTGGAATGCACAACAATAAATATCAGCACAACGCAACTTAAAAGTAACCAACTATGCCCTCAGCGAAAACACTTTCAAGTCAACTTGTGCCTACCCTGCCACTGGAATTCAATCAGTATGGCAGGAGACTTCCAAAGTTAAACAAACAGTAACCAGTGCTCCAAATGGGTAGCAAATGCCCCAGCCTCCCGTGGAAAGGCGATACGGAGCCAGACTGTCCGCTGGTGTAAGTCAACCTCACTTCACTGGACTGGGGTGGAGCTGTGCTGATCAACACCAGCTGACTGCCGGATCTACTGCAAACCCCAAAGCCAGCCATCCTCCTTCCCTGATGTGGGACGATACAAAGTAAACAGGAAAAATTAAGAGGTAGTCATGGGCATTAATAAGAGGTTTCTGAGGATAGTAAAATATTTCTCGTGTTTTCCAAAGTCAGGAAGACCCTCTTTCCTCACGCTCTTGGCCATGACAAAGTGGTGACACTTGTTCTGAGTTTTTTCCAGCGCAATGTGGAGAGTATATTTGCACATCATGTCATGCCTGTCCATGGTAATCAGAAGCCATTATTTCCAAAAGCTCAAAATTCCCTCCTGGACTCTGGTATGCCAAGTTTGACTTCACAGTGATTTCTTTCTTTCTATTTTTTTTTTTTTTTATGGTTGATTTATAATTGCTGCAAACAGAAGTTTATAATGGAAATGCTGACAAAACCATAACTACAGTGTCACGTTAACACTACCACTGCTGCCTCTTTGTCAGAGTTTCCTTTAACCTGATGAGCCAAGGCTTGGATCAAGTAGCAACAAAAGCCCAGGAAACACAGGGCATAGGAGACTGAGTGGAGAAGGGGAGACAAAACTCCTAGAATAAAATCCTTTCCTCAGTGAAATCAAAGGGATTTTATCCTTGGTTTCTAGTCTCACTTCTGCCAGACACTTGCTGTACAATTTGGACAAATTTATCCTCTGCAAAATGGACAGGAAAATATGTTCTGCACTTATCTTACAAGTGTTGTAGCATGATTAGCAAATCATGCTATCAGAGAAAGCAGGGGAAGGCTGAGAATAAATATAAACACTACCTACATGTTTACAAAAAAATAGGCAAATATTATTCTAGGAATCCTCTACACATGGAAGGTGGTGGGATCTTTACTGCTCTGCCTGCATGTATTTACACAGAGACATCAATATAACATTTCCCTGCAACACCCTCATTATTTGGGTCTTCTCTCATGTTTGTGATTTTCAATTTTATTCTTGGCTTAGGTCTCATTCCTGACATTTTTATGTAGGTCTTGTATGCAATAATATACATACATTAGATGGTGTTGAAACCATCAACCCGAATTACTATTTTTAGCACAGTGCAGAAGATGGGACAGAGACATAAGTGACAATTAAAGAGAATATATTCAGAGCTGTCATCAACAAATATTTTTTTTCTCTTGCCAGGAATCCTGAGTGCGTAGAAGGGCCTCCCAGGCAAGGTTTTTAAGGCAAAACATTTGGGTCATTCAAAAAAAAAAAAAAAAAAAACCAACCCCAAACAAACCCACAAGTAAATGACATCACCAGGAGGCTGGGCTGCTCTAAGGTTCCCAATCGCCGACTGGGAGAAAACTCTTATTTGCTCCCTCAAATTGCTGATCTGCCTCTTTGCTTCTGTACTACCCATGCACAGTGCCTGCAGATGTATATAATTTACAGAGCTTTCCTCATCAAGGGGATTAGGCAGCCCTCTTTCAATATGTATAAGAAGTACAAACACACACTTACCCACTATGTTTTACGCCTGCCTGTAACAAACAGCTGAACAGATTGTGATGAAATTCAGACATTGACAATCTGACAAAAAACTTCTTTTTTCCCTTAAAATCTGGCTTCCAGAAGTTTTGCAAATCTAAATATTTTATTTGAATACCGCAAGGGCCCCAATCTTATGGAAAGCCTACGAAGCAAACATGGAGATACGTGTAGTTAAGGCGGGGGGAAAAAAATAGCACAGACGCATACACAAAACACATCTATTTGGAGTCACTTGCCAATTTTCACAATGACTCGGGCGCGTTTTCTCTGCCTGGCTCCTGAGACTGTAACTAGACTCCTCTAATAAGCACTTTTTGCCCACCAGTGTGTCAACGGTGCTTTAACAGTAGTTTCAGTGTCAAATTGCCCTTTCCTCAGCAGGGATTGTTAAGCCTTTCTGTATTATACTTCCAAGACTCTCACGAGCTGGAGTTGGGAGATATAATATTTTCTTTGAAGTTTGCATTTCACAACACACTGGGATGCAAACAAGCTCCAGTTTCTCAGTAGTCAAACAATTCTGGCACACAGGGACTAGGACTAAATATTGTACCAAATTTTCTAATTACGTCTTTGTGATATTTACTACACGATGTTAGGTGAAAGCAGATCCTAATCAATATAAACCCCCTTGTCTAAACAGGACATCTGGGCTTTGAAATATTCTGTTTGTTGTCTAGAAATTACCCTGTAGCAAGCCACTGTAACAATATAATATCTTAGTCATGGAAAACTTTGGAGTATTTCTGATAAACTTATCATAAACAGATGAGTGCTTTCTCTCTTTCAGTATTAAGGTGATGTAAAAAGTGAAGATAAAAGTCAGCTGTATGCATAAAATCATGGAGACTTTTGCCAACAAAATGCTGTGTTTACAAGTTTAAAAGATCCAAAGTCTGAAAAGGCAAAAAATTAGGATTCTTAAAGTAACACTAACTCAGCCACATGGCACATCCTGGCAAGCACACTTAGCAAAATAAACATTAGCATATTCATATACACATTTCTAGAGCTACGTATTTTTAATGTGGCCAAACTAATTCAACAATGGGAATCTCAACTTTTCTCATTTTAAGGCCAGATTCTCAGCTGGCAGAGACATATTATTTCAACAAACCGACACCACCGACAGCAGCGAAGCAGCAGAGCCGCCTCCTTCTGAGCAGGCAAGTGCCAGAGTCTGATGCACTTACGGTGACAAGTCTCTCTTTCTGACTTCATTATCAATATTCATACAACAAGATAGACAGATGTGACTAAGAATCAGCTCCTCAGATAAGGATCCTGAGCCTTCCACTACAAAAGCATTCATGAGATTCACTTTTCCGCCTGTACTTTGTCATGTAAGAGAATCAGGAAGAAATCCAGTCCCCCCCCCCCCCCCCCCCCCCGCCCCCGGCAGAAGGTTTTCAGAGAACAAGACACGGGCAGTTGTAACTCTTTGGCCCAGAATTTTGGGTGATGCTGATTTTTACTGATTCTCTTGGCTTTATCCGACAATTCCTTGATTTGTTCTTCCGACAGCAACAAACTGCAGTGGAGGGGAGCGTCTCCCCGCTCATCACAGACATGTCAGGGCAGGATCCATCCCCACACCCAAGCCTTCCCACAGGGAAAGTTTTCTATGCCGAGGACACTCTCTGTGGATAACAAGGCAGATCTGGGCCCCCAGAGCAGCTGCCTCTGCAAAGCTGGCTTATCCCGTCACCCCCGAATTGCCTTTGGTGGAGAGGATCTCCGGATGGCGCCGGGCCAACCGCACCAGCCCTTCTGCCATCCCAACCTCCCAGCACATCCATCGCACCAGGGCTCCACAGCCCGGGATAAGGGGATCTAAAAATGACACAAAGCCCCCTTTGCCCCACCTTAATATGACCTATGCTAAATCCAGCTTGGCTGGGGCTGAGGATCAAGGCCCTTAGACACTCTTAACTTAATGCTCCAGGTAGGAATATAACCACCCCCCCTCCCCCATCAGCCCCTGTTTATTTTTATTTTTTAAGTGCTCAAGGTCCTGGTCAGGACTACAGCCCCGCTGAGTGACATGCTCTATAAATATGGAAAAACCTCAAAAATTCTCAGTTTAAAGAAAAATTACATGGAGAGAAGGCAGCAAGAGGCAATTGCATGCAAGTTGTTTGTATACACTATGTGTACATAGTTTGTTGTTTGATTTTTTTTGCCTAAGATCTTGAACCTCACCCAGCTGGACTTGGAGGCATCCGGAGCGAGTTGGTTAATTGCTAACAGCCTTCATAGAGACACACAGGGAATTAATCCTCAGATCACCTCTTTTCCCCTTTGCAAGTCACCAAAAAAAAAAAAAAAAAAAAGCAGAGAAAAGCTCAGCTATCCGTACTATTTCCAACAGTAAATGTTGCCATTTCAGAGTTAGAGATGGAAGGAAAAAAGAAAGAAAAAAAAGCTGGAAAGCACTTCACACCTTTGTGCTCTGTAGCCTGTTAACAAACTGGAGAGATATTGGCAAAGAGGTTCAAAAGTTAGTAAGGGCGACAGACAGAAGAACAGACAGTGCAATTGCTTCATTTCCATAAGTGCTCATGCCAAAAAAAAAAAAAAATCAGATCTGATTAATAATTAAAAAACAAACAAACAAAAAAACCCAATTATTTTCAGAATCAAGAATAAGTCTGACTGGAAAGTTCAGAAAGGCCTGGACATATAAAAAACAAACGGTTATAGGGCAAATCTTGACTTTGAGGGGTTTTTTAAGCCCTTGCACATGAGTTGGATGGCTCCCATCCCACAGGGACACTCACCCCCCCCCCCGGGATCCTCATCCAGGAGCACCCAAGCCACAGGGTGGGAATGGCCACCCGAGAGCCCTGGGCCATTTTCCCAGAGACACCCCCAAGCTCTGAAGATCTAAAGATCCCCTGAATAATCCTATTCAGGGAGAAGAATTATAACCATGAAGGGCAAAAACGGAGGGAAATGGGATCCTTCCTCAGGCCCCTGGCAGACACGGAGAGGACAATGGGGAAATAAGAGCTCGCACAAAAGTTTCCTCGAGTACGTCCTCAGCCACTGGGGTTTCAGATGAGAATTTCCACAAGCAGGAACTAAAAGAATATTATGATTTTCTTTGGGGGATTAATCACTTAGCCGCCTGTTACCTTTTGTTAGAGGCATGGCACCCCATAACCTTGCTGCACAAGGCACCAGATGTCCATTTAAATGTCAATTTTGAACGAAAAAATGTTTGTTTTCCCGTTTGAGTCCACAAGTTATTTTCTCTCTGCAAAAAAACCCTCATGAATTTTAAGGCAAGCAGACACCAAAACGTGCTACAAATGATACAGACGGGTGCTGAGTTCTCTGGGTGAAAATAAATAAATATTATAAAGGCAGTCCTTCCTCCTGCTTGCATTTGCTGGGGACATGTATCCCCTTACAAATAAAAAAGTATTAAGAACATGTTATGAAAAATAACAAAGAATAGCAGAGAAATCAGAAAGTGAGTGGCACTTCAGATGGAGTTTAGCAAATTAAGTCATTGACCTGAAGAGGAGATTAATACCAAACAAGGTGCCCCCTCTTCTGAAGTAATGAATATTCTTCAAACAGCAAGGGAGCACTGACTGCTGTTTGATGCTGATGACATTGAAAATTTAGGAGAACAGAAATTCCATCATTTTTCATTTGTATGCAAATGTGCCTGTTCCAGAAATTAACCCCTGAACCCCATGTCAGTTTTCATCTGGAGGAATTCTCTTCGCTCGCATCACACAGCGCAGCCTTGCTGCTATCCTGGGGTCACTGGGGCTTCCCCACACACAACAACACAAAACCCTAAAACAAAACAACCAAAAAAAAAAAAAAAAAAAAAAAAAAAAAAAAAAAAAGCCCCAAAAAACAAAAAAGGGAAGAAAGTAGGGTGGGGGAAATTGGCCAAATCATGCCAGGCTTTGTTTCCCCCCATTAATGGGGTATAAAGGAGCAATAGAAGCCAAAGCCTGTTGTAAAATGCACATCTCTAATGCCTGGCTCTGGGTCCTGGCATCATTGTCATGCAAAAGGCAGCTCTACCTCTTTAGGCAGAGCAGCACCCACTAATCACTTCCACTGGTGTTAAGGTGAACCTTGGGCCAATATACAACCCGTATTACTCTTCCTTTCAGCTCGGGCTTCCACTGTTAAAAAGTTCCTTTGTCACTTAGCACCTTAGACAAATGCGACTATCTGCATCTGAAGGGGAAAGAGATGATGGAGGTTTTTTAATTGATGTGGATTTAATTATGCTAATTTAGACAGCTGTAAAGCCTTTTCAGTAGAGCTGCATAATGGGACCAGCAAATACAGGTGTCCTTCACTGCAGGCGCTTAATGTTTAACCTCAGTCGTTTTGTAAGGAAGGGAAAATGCAAAGTAATGGTTAACCAGCAGAAAGCTCTATTTCTCGAGGACCTAAAGAGGACTCTTCACTTTGATTCTCCCTACAATCCCATTGAGGGCTGCAGAAATCCACACACGCTGGGCAGAGCACAAATACTTTTCATTGCAGTGATGAAGATGAGGCCGAGGCAGAAACAAGAGGGTTCCGGTCTGCCACAGACTTCAGCATCCTGCACATCCTGTCCTTTGCTCAGTTTAGGCTATCTCTGAATAAATGCTTAATTTAAGACAGCCCTTTCTTGTCCTCTTTTTTAATCTTTTGTATCTGACCACCTGCAGCCCCAGCAATGATTAAAAGCAGTAACTAAGGTTATTTTGTTTGGGTGTTTTCTTGGTGTCTTATCCAGACCCCTCTGAGGCTGTTATGCCTCTACCTTTCCCAATATTCCTCATCCCACACCCTACATCCTTTCTCTAGGCCAGGGCTAACACCTCCAGGGACCATTTGGAGATTCATTTCCCGGGTTTGGCGGGGAGTTTAGCCAGTTTGGCTCCCCAGCGTGGTCATGCACCATGGAACATCAGTGCTGCTCCCAGGGAAGAGTGTAAATACTTGGCCAAAGGTGAGGAAGGGACCACTGAGCTTTTTTTAATATAGAATGAATCACAGCCCAGATGTGCCTCTGGGTGTTGGAACCAGATGGTCTCTAAGGTCCCTTCCAACCCAAACCATTCTATGATTTTATCATTCTGTGATTCTTTGACAGCCAGAGGCAGCCTCAGTGACCAGGTATCATGTGTCCCCTTGAAGCTCTTTTTTTTTTTTTTTTTTTTTTTAAATAGAAATTGTTATTTATTAAGCACTTATTAGACTGGGAAAGAAACCTTTGGCATACAAGTTCTGGTAGACTCCACTGAAGCAATTTCAGGAGTTAGTGGCCTATTTACACGCCACTCATTGCTGGCACAGCAAGCACAGTCTGCTCAGGAAGGTGGACTTTGCGCTGTGGTTTCCTACCAGAACACCTCTTTTCCAAAGGAGTGCTGCCAGACTGGTGAATATCTTGGAAATGTGTACTACACCATCAGATGGAGTTGATTTGGGTAAGGGAGGAGAGAGATGATTAAATCCAGGTATACAAAACTATCCACTGCTACATCTTCTTTAGGTCTCCTGAGGGAAGAAGAGATAACAGCAGTGCTCTCCCAGAACATGATGCAGAGCATAGTCCCACTGGGAGCTGCTCTGCCTGTCTGTGTCTGTCTCCATCAAGGTGGCATCTGGGCACCTCACTATTTCTAACCATTCCTAAAGTGAAGTAGAAATGGGTTTTTATCCCATTTTGCACTCCAGTCATATTATTTGCCCAAGGTCACTGAGAGCAGAGCCAGAATTTCAGATTCTTACTTTTTTTCCATTGTTTGATGCCCCACTGCAATCCCTCTTTCCCCAGCTTTTCCCTCCCTGTCTGCATTTCACCTTCTTAGCTCCAGGCACTGGTTATGCCAATCCTCTCCATTTTGGCAAGAGTTCCTGTTCTGGGAAATGCTAACAACGGGCACCGAGGAGTTAGAAAAATCCTGCACTTCAACCAAATTTCCCAGCTTCCAAGTCTGCAAATTTTGCTGCCTAGATACAGATAATTCTCCCCAAACACTAAGTCCCCTCATCCCCTCAGCTCCTCCTCAGGAGCACCAAGTGCGGAGCACTCCATAGCTATTACATTCACATGCATATATTATAAAAGAATTAGCTTGACGAGCTCGATGGTGACAGCGTCAGTCACCCTTCATTTCACCTCCTCCTGTGGTCCAAAGCTGGATTCAGCACCTGTGAGCTCACGCTGGGCTCTCCGAAGGGCCAAACACCAGTTAATGTGGGAGATATCCTTCCCAACAACCACACCTGACTTCCTGGCCCTCCTCCCCCAAAGCCTCCTTGGTTGTTCTGGCAGTCAGGACACCGACAGCGTGCTCGGGGTTGGGCTGAGCTTTCCTCTTGGCTGCTCTGAGCTCTTTGGTGCCATTTTCCTTGACCGACCCTTGGTTATGGTGAATGATCTCTATTACATTTTCAAACAACCCAATAACCACACGAAAGGCTTTGGAGAAGGTTTTATTCCAAGTGTTATCCATTCTTATGTTTGCCCAATGCAGAAATGTAAGAATTGGTCCTAGAGCCAACCAAATCCTGGTGCTTAGCTCAGCAGTAGATCGAATTTCTTCTGCATACCCAGGATGAAAATGCACAGGCTCTTTACCAGGGACAGCCAACATACAACATACCAAAGTGAGCACTCTGTTCTGTATTTTAACAGATTTTAGGAATTTGTGGGAATTCTCTTTAACACTGGGGAGGAAAAGATCTGAAGAAATGCTCTAGCAAAAAAATATACAGATGGGTGCTTTGATAACTATAAAGTTGCTTTCTTGGATCGAGAGCCCACATTAGGTACCAAATAAAATATTTAAAGGCAAAAATCCTGCAAAGTTTCCTCCCGCGAAAGGGGAAAATATGGTCTATGCTATACCAGACCTTCCTTTTGCAAAATCTGTTTAGGAGTTGCCATGAAACAAGCAAGATTCAACAAAGGGCTTGACAATTTCTGTTAAAGTTGCATTTATATATATTTCTAGGAATGGTTGGTCTGATTTTTCTTTAAAACCAAGACTCAGGTTGCATTTCAGACCACATATAAATATAATTTTGCTCTCAAATAGTACTTTTGTATCTGGTGTAATTCCATTTACTGCAGCAGTGTTACCTTTCAGTTACCCTAATGGGAACAAGAGCAGAATTACACCGATAAAAAAGGCTGCTTACAGAAAGAAATACAGAAAGAAAGAACACAGGAATCAAAACTTCCTCTGGCTTATTTAATATATTTGTTTGTCCAAATTGTAGCAAAGATATTTATTTAAACGAATATTGTTTGATCAGCAAAAGTCAACAGTGATATGTCTTAAACTCCAACATGCAGTTTTTACAATTCATCAAACAACACCTAAGATTGCTTAGCTGGTCAACTAAGAGAAACAACAAAAGGTTTCAGGTCATATAATTATACCCTTCTGTTTCCCAACTTTCTTAGAAATCTCTGCCTAAAAATAATCCCAGCATCCGGATGCCTTGCAGAATTGGCTTATTTTAAAACACATAAAAACTCTTGCTGCAGCCTTAGCCATTTTAAGGCCTCGGCGCTGACACGGAGTAACAGTGCTTAGCACTACTATATACCGCTTTCCATCTCCAAAGCACTTTACAAACATTAGCTAATTAATCCTCACAACACCCCTGTGAGGTATGTAGGTAAGTATTGTCATCCAATTAGGTAAGTATTAAGCACTGTTATCCCACCAGATAAGTATTAAGGTCTCCCATTTTACTGGGGATCCTGAGGACAACAGGTTAAGTTGCTTACCAAAGGTCACGGGGGAGCTGGTAGAATAAAACTTGGGATGCTTTGGTTTCTTGGGGGCTATTCAGGCATCTGGGCAGCATCCGGTGCTGCTCCCTCCACAAAGGCATCCCTGGCCATGCACATGGAAATTAGGGTTTTCTATACCCCTCCAAGACACAGAGGGATGGGTACTGCACGGTGGAAATGTGCTTGAGGAACACAGCTTCCTCTTTTTTGGGCAAGGATGGCATTGCCCAGCAAAGTTGTCAGGAAGTTTTTAAGAATGAAGGTCTTGGATCGGGGCGTTTTGCTGTGGGCACACAGACAGGCATTCAAAAGCGTTATCAGGCCTTGCCAATCAAAAGCTCCTTTCTCCCCCCTCAATTTGCCTTTCTTTCTCACTATTATATAAAGATGGACTCATATTAAAGCTTCACATCCGTGCCACAAAGATAAAAACTTTTCCATTGCGGTTTGCATCTTCTGAACATAAAAAAAAGTCCAGTTTGAAGCCCCAGATCCCTAGGCTTCCAGGTTTGCAAGGGAGGCTTGAATCCTCAAATACACTTGGTGGGACAAATCCCTTTTCTGAGGATCTAGAGAACAGGACCAGCCCAGAACGCTTTGGGTTTAATCAAGTCTCAACAGATGTCAAGCTGGTGAAATAACATCATCTGTCCCCCAGAGACAATGCCAGCATTCACATCTGCTTCCAATTTCACTTCACTGCTGGAGAAAAAGTGAAAGCTCCTACTGTAACGCCACTTGGAGATGCGGCTGAAAGTTAAAAGACTCCTGAACAAAAATCTAAATCGGACTTGGTGATCTTGGAGGTCTTTTTCAACCTAAATGATTCTGTGATTCTCTCACTGACTTGGAGTCTGATGGGTATTGTGAAGTCATTGAACCCTAGACCAGCGTGAGAAGGCCCCAAAACAGGAAAACCCACCGAGTGAGCTTGCAGAAGGTGCAATCCTAGGCAGGGCACATTGCCCAAGGACCCATCACTTGTGAGGACAGTCAGGACTGTCCTCTGCTCAGCAATTTGGCACTTGACTCGTGGCAATGTCATGCAGCTCTTCTTCTGGATGCAAGGGACCAGCACAGCAATGCTTCAGCTCAAGCTGGAGCTGAGGCAAATCCCAAGTGTTAAAAAAAAAAAAAAAAAAAAAAAAAAAAAAAAAAAAAAAAAAGACCTTGACTAGATTTCAAATGTGCTGATTTATGTTTTGAAGTGGAAGGCGGTTTTAGCCGAAGTAAACTACACAGTTTTTAGATCATTCAAAATTCATGGCAGTTTGATCCCACAGGACGTCAAACAAACACAAATGATTTGCCAGGAATCCCTACAAATTGAAATAACCAAACCACACACAGTTCCAGAAAAAGTCTTGAACCAGTTCTAAGGGAGGGAAAAGTAAGGATTAAAATGGAGAATTTTTATTTTATTCATCTACACAAAAACATCTCCAATGCAATGCACATCCAGATCAACTGCACACAAAGGAGGAGCACAAATACATAATGTCTTGAAACTCAAAACTCCTTCAACTTACAAACCAATAGGAGACAAATGAAAATAAGAATCATGAAAACAGGAGGTCCATTTAGATTCTCTTGCACTCTGTGGAGTGGTTTTATTTTAGCATAGGGCTGAAATAAAGAAGGAATTAATCTGAGAAAGCAAACACAAAATGCAGGTAATAGAAGTATCATGTGTGGTACAGTCATGAGAAAGAAAACAGACAACAAAAACTGTGACAAGAATGTGCTTAGTTATTATATTCTTTCAAGCTTGGTCTGCCAGCATTTTTTTCCTTTTTTTTTTTTTTCCCTGTGTACTGGTCATCAGTGTCTGCCAAAAGACTTTTCATGGATTTCTGCAATTCCATTTCCCTCCAAACGGAGGAAATGATGTTTCTCCACAACCACAAGACCCAGCTGTAGGTTTTACACCAGGATTTGTAGCTGTAAACTAACACAGTGACATGCCACCCCCCTGCCAAAACAACCAAGACCAAGGCAGTAGCGAAATTTCAGTGTGGGTTATGGAAAATGAAAGGATTAAAAAATGAAAAGAGCATTCACTTCATGTTGCTCCTTTAAAACATTATCACATAGCTCCTTTTTTTTTTTTCCTCCTAACCTGACCTTTTTTTTCCCCAACGGTTTATCTATAACTTAATATAACTAATTCTTTTGAAATAATGTTCACAGTTAGCATAATTGGTGTTATATAGTTCTAATGTACATTACAGAATATTCTGTCACTAGACACTAAATTGAAATTTTAAAGAAAATGATAGAAATAGCTGTAAGGGAAAAAGTACCCTTTTAAATCTAATTTGCTATGCACCGCAGTAGGGTAATGGATGCAATGAAAGTTCCTTTATTGAGTTCCCATGTCCAAAAGGTATTTAGGTAGCAAAGGATGTTAAGCAGACCCCCTGTGCTCCTCCTTTAAGTAAAGATAGCAGGAAATAAGGTATATAGGTTTGTGTCCTCCTGATTTTTATTTCCTCAGGAGTACAACTTATGCAAAGGGCACCTTAGGCTACTTGGAGGATCACAAAGGGTGCCCTCGACCCCCTCGCTGTCTGCATGAATAGAAGCATCTAAAGGATGGCTGAAGCCATACAGCGAGTTAAATCCTTCAGGTGGGTCTTTTCAAATTCCAATAGTGAGGAGTTACTGGAGAATTGGTAAGGATTTCACTAGGCCCCAGCAGGTTTGAGATCAAAAGCCCTGGTTAAATAAAAGCCTGTTGGGAAATCTTAAAACCTCTTTGTAATGTAACTTTAAAAAGTTAATACAAAGAGCCCTTAGACTGAAGCCTGTAACAGCATGAACAAAGAGTATATCAAAATTGATTCCATTAAGGGAAGGCAGACAAATAAATTCATTTAATTTAAAGAGAAATCAGATATATTACTCTGCTAAAAACTAAAAAGCATATCAGGAAAAAAAAAAAGCCAAACAGATTTTACAATACACATGGTCATAGAGCTGTGAATAATAGCGATAGATATATATAAAATCTATTTATAAATTTCTCTCAGAACAGAGAACAGAACATTATATACACACATATATGTTTGAGTATCAATTTATCCAATATATGCGTGTGTGTGTGTGTGTGTGCATAATTCAAATATATACATATTTTTATCATTTATGAGGCCTCACGCTGGGCTCTCAAATCTGCAGTTAGATATATCTATATAAGTATCCAGAAAAACGCAGCTGAAAGAGCCCCTACATTCAAACTGACATGAGACATTTTTCAACCCAATTAATTAAAAAAGATGGGTGCTCATCAGTCAGCTGGCACGGGATTTTTCTCCATCATCTTGCCAAAGTGTCACAGTGTTAGTTGCGCAGCATGTTGGAAACAGAAAATCTGGGACTGGGATTTCGATATCATTTATTAGCTGACCTCTTTCTGAGCAGCTCTTACACTTTTAACTCCTTGGGGGTCCTGCACCGGAGGAGGGAGGGTAGGAAAGGGAAGTTGGAGAATCACATGGAACCATTTATGTTGGGAAAGTCCTGCTGGATCATCCTCTCTGGCAAGATGCTTGGAGATCTTGTGTTGGACACCCACCCCGGGGATTGGGCAGCATTTGCTCAAAGCAAGCTGTCTCCTGAGCATCCCTCGGGCAGGGGAAGGCTGTGTCCCTGGGGGACCATGGCTGGGGGAGCCTCACTTCACCCAGGGTGGGGTCATTTGGGTGCTGCATGCTCTGGACCCGTGGGAGGAAGGGTCCTCTTGTCCCACAGCTCACTGTCCCCGCAACAAACATTCACTGAGAATTTTGCTTCCTCCACTCTCCAAGAAAGGGGCTGAATTTTGCTGGACTCCGAGGCTTTTTATTATTTTATCATGGAAGAGATGTGGCCATCTCCCTAGCTAGGAAGCACATTTCGCTGTTTGAGAAATAATATTTCTCCCACAACTCCATGGGCTGTGCACTGGAGGAGGGAGATGTATGTATGGTGGGTGAACAACTGAGGGTGAACGCCTGCAAAAATAAATGTTCTATGGGATTTTTTTTAAAAAAACTTTCCTCCTTATAGCTAAATTCTGACATTTTAGCTCAGCAGTGCTCATTTAGGTTGCATACAGTGAGTGACTGGGACCCACCCTCATTCTCTAAACCCATGAAACACTGCCCCTACAGCAGAAACAAATCATTCTGTCCCTCTATACTTCAATAACATTTTTTCTGGAGATAAGAAATCAGCAACGTGTTTCACATATGGTGCTTTTCATCCCAGCGAGCAGCAATGGTTTCACAACCCACAGTAGTGGCAAATACTTTATTTCATTTATTTATTTTATTATTTTCTTTTATTGCTTTATTTTATTTTGTCAAAACTCTTAAAATGCACATCAAATCAAAGCCCCTCAACAACAGGTATGGTTGTCATTTTAGCAATGCCATTCCTGGTGATTTTGGGTGGATTCCACCAAATGAGTGCAGGGACCACTATTTATCAATAGACCATTGCTCTGTGCACCAAATCACTGTGGTGGCTGCCAAAGAACTGCCCTTTGCAACAGAAACCACAGAAAAAATGGCAAAATGAAGGCTTTCAGATGGAGATAGGACCACAAGAAAAACCCAGGTGAAAGATGTTGGTATTTGGGAACCTCGGTCTCAGTGCTGTGACTCACATTCTTGCCCTAGCAACAAGTATCTAATAATCACAGCAGATAAATGTCACTTTTGACCCTTTGTTGGTGAGAAAATCTCTCTGAAAACACCGTGTCTAATAATATCAAAGGTTGTGGTGGCTTCTGCATGGCTGGCAATTTTTAGACCAGTAGAGGATGAGGTTTTCTGGTTCAAACAGGAATTAATTGAGGGAAGTCATATGGCTTGTGTTATACACGTGACACCAGATGATCCAAATAGTCCTTTCTTGGCCTTATAATCTACAAATAACCTTGTGGAGGTACTGCTCTCCTGTGGATTAGTGGCAAACCAATGCTCCTCTTGCTTGGATGAGTTTTCTGATCTAAATACCACCCAGACCTGCGTGGCCTACAGGATTTGACTGGATCACGGTCTCAGACGGAGCCATTGCCAATTAATGCCAGACATGAGATAAACCAGGGTAGGACACGCTCCGCTTCAGGTGCTGTGTGATCCTGGAGTGTCATTAGCAGCCACATAACAAGCCAGCTCTGAAGCAAAACAATTTTGCTATCAGGGACACTTATAAATATTGTTTTTACCCTGGCTACCTTTGCATTGCCTTGCACCATAAGACCCAGGCTGGAAGACATCGTGGGGCTCTTTGGCTCTGAATTAATAAGCTCCCTCTGCAAGAGTAGGGTGTAATTGTGGCCAGTTTATAATCCATAAAATTAATAAGATCCCAGAATGATTTGTGTAGCAGGACAACCCATTCCTACATGGAAAATAGAGCATACGGGGTCTTGTCTATCTTGTTTGGATTACGAGGCAGAGGAAATACCTGGCTGAGCAGTGCTCAGGAATTATCAGGTGGATAATATTACAGGAGCAAGCTGGGTCTTTAGTTATTTGCTTTATATGGATGCCTTCGAGTTCAGGTTGTTGGAGTTACATAATGCTAAGCTTCCTCCTGACTATTCCACAGCCCTGACTGCTCCCAGCCCTTTGTTGTGATCCATCAGTGCAGTTTTGCTGGGAAATCTGTGCCAGGGAAAAAGCCAGGCTGCATCCCTCAAACCTGAGATGAGCTCAAACTCAGTCACCATCCCAAAGTCATTCAGAAATATCCCTTAAATGCAGCTATCTTTATTCCTGTCCTTATCTCTCACCAGGCCTTGTTTTACCCCCGAGGATAATTTTTGATGTAGGAGGAAATGTGTCATTTATTAAGTCAAGAACCACCTCCCTTAGCATCTACAAAAATTTCTTCTGAGGTTTCCCTTTCAAGCACCAATCTTATTTAGATCAGCAGGCTGAGACAGTAGCAAAAGGTGGGAAAACTTACAGTCATTACATTGATTAATCAGCTGCTGAAATTTGGCTTTCCAGTGTGACACCTCCATTCTCTGGATGTGTGGCCCTACTGCAGTGCAATCAATTTGTCTGTGCAGACTCCAAAACCCCAGAGCCACACGATGCAAAAAGGCAATCTTCTGCCCTCTTTGACCACAATAAGCAACATTACTGAAATCACTGCTCCTGTACAAGTCTAGCATGACCCCATATTTGTAGGCAGCAGAGTATGACTTCATTAAAAACCATCCTCTGCGTTAAGGAGTGGGAGCAAGGCAAGTCAGCAGCAGAGCAGCATATGTCTGAAACTGATAGTAAAATGGGTGATGCCTTAAACCCCACCTCTACACCGTTATTTACATACATATCTTTCATCTGACATAGGCTTCCCCTCCAGCACCTTGAATATATCAGTCCTAAGGAAGAGACTTTAAGTTCAAAGAGTGCCATCCCCAAACCAAAGTAGGGGGTTATCAAGTGAGGTGCGCCAAGCAGTAAGACAAAACATATGCATTTTTAATAGATAGCCTCTCCTCCCCCTGAGGAAGCCAAGAAAAGAGACTCTGTGAAGCTTCAGCTGAAAACAAGTTCAGTGGATTTATACTCAGGCTGCTATTCACAGAAAAACAAAATTCACAACTCTCATATATATATATATTTGCTAGATGTTTTCCAAGCGTTCTTCAGAGCATGCCAGCCCCACCCTGGGTCCCGTTGACCAGGTGAATTCACCTCCACACAGCATTCAAAAAGAAGAGAGTGACAAAAGATCGAGAAAATGAAACAAAAAATAAAGAGGCCATGAAAGAGAAACAAAAATCTCAACAGGTCTGCATGGAATTTCAGCAGCACTTTATTTATTAATGCATATGAAGCTACCACTGTATTCCAGCTCCCAAAGACAGATCTGTAAGGAATAGGCCACATGCTGATTGACAGCAGCCATAATTCCATACAATGAGACTGTATTAAATTGTTTGATGTGATATGATACTCATCACTTGTAACTGATCAAACACACTGCTGCATCAAACAGTATTACAATACAATCAGGCTGGATATGGCTCCTGCCAAGGCTGTTCATCACATTGCACACTTCTGCATTAAACATATCTATTAATAGCATTGACAAACTACTCTTATCCAAAGGGGGTTTTTTTTCTTTTTTTTTTTTTCCCCCAAGAATTGCAGGACGTGGAATGTGCAAAGAAATCCACAGATAATGCTTTACAGTTTGAGGCAGCACTTCCGTCGGCTGAACGCTCCAGCATGAAAGGCTTTCCCGATTTGGGAATTTTATAAGGTAATGCCAAAAGTTGCAAAACTATGCTCCAAAAACAAAGACCTGATATTCCTGCCTCCCTTTTCCTTTTTCTCCTCCTTTTTTTTTTTTTCTTTTCTTCTCTCCTACATGCAAACAAATGGAAAGACTGGCTCATTTTTGACCAAGATTTTACTTTTGCTGTGTCTCTTCCCAGGAGAGAGCTGCTGTCTTGCAGGAGGGAGCTGTGTTTGCTAACACTGACCCTTCTAGAGGAGGGAGACATAAAAAAAAGCAGCAAATTCCTTGTCACCACTGCTCCCGCTGCAGACAGTGAGGGTGACACTCTGCAGCCCATGGGGGACAGGACTGGCTGCGACATGACAACTGTAGGGGCTCTCTCAGATGCAGATTCTTAAATGAGCCTGGGTCTCTAGAGGGCAGAGGTCAGCTGTCCTCAAATCTGTGCGAACGCGAGATTAAGTTTATTAATCTCCCTGCTTTCACTTAAAAACCAAATTATGGGGTGGTTAAATGTTAATGCCCAGGAGTTTGTGAGATGATCAATGCCCTCAGTTACCTCTGCTAAGGGAGAGCACAAGGTGTTCAGACCCCAAAAGGATGTAAGAAGTTAGTGTGATGACCAGGGAACACGCTCTCCTTGTGGATTTCCACGTGCTTCATGCCTGGTGCGGGTTTTGTTTGCAGTCCTGACACAGCACAGGCACCTCAGACACAGAAGCAAGACCCAGGGACCAACGGCTTCCCACCTGGATGTCCCGGACATCCGGCCTCAACCACAGCTCTTTATAAAGGATTTATACCTGAGCTGGGGCATGATTCCAAATGCCCATCTCCCTGCACCAACCCAGAGTGCCCAGGAAGAGCAGGAAATGAAACATGAAGTGAACATGGTATTTAGCAACCTTCAGAGCAGCCTCTCACAGTGCATCTCATGAAACTGCTCCAGTGTGTAAAAACAAAGTGACAAATGAGCATGAGAGGTCCACAGAATTCCTTGTGGACAGGTATATTCCTATTATGTGGTCATCATAACTGGACATTCTTCCCCCTTGATTGCTATCTCAGCTTGGGAAACCCAGGATCACATAGCCATGGAAAATAGGAGGTAATACGCAGGAATGCATGCCTGGCTGTGTGGAGCTGGCACCAGGTTTGGTTTTTTTTTTTTTTCAAGCTGGGATTGTATACATTTTACATTTATGAATATTTTTGCAAACTGCAGTGACAGAAGGTGCCTTTTGTCCTGTTTCTCACTCCTGTAATGTCAGTGTGAGCAGATTAAGCTCATGGCACGGTAGCAAATTATCCCTGTTGATGGAACCAGCTCCAAAAAGATTACTTAGGTGTGTAAGGCGTTTCCTTTTCCTAATTAAAAATATTGAAGTCTTTCAAGACAATAAACCCTCTCAGAAGGTTATGTTAAAGGCTGGGGAATATACGGGAGAGGGCTGGAAAGGCTTTTCCACTCTGATGGACAGTTTTTAGCACTAAGAGCCCAGTGCAGTGTGTAAGAGCTAAAGAAATGGTAACTTTCTATCTGGGTGTAGCTAAGTAATTCAAGATGCTGCAAGTTAAGTGTAACAGTAGAAAGGAAGAAGTTCAAAAACAAAGTCCCAGGCATTTCAGTGCAGTGTACAGTATGCTAAATTGTGGTATTACAGAAATTGCTGAAAGTTTGGCCACAAAACCTTTCATACTGCACCAGCGTTCTGCCAGGGCTGGCTTCCAGCAAGCCCAGACATTTTTTTCCTTTCACCTGTGCTTTTATTTTTTTTCCCTTCTGTTTGTTAACGCAAATCAAGCACTGTACCAGAGAATTACAGCCCTTGTCCTGAATGCACCTCTCCCGTTATTAAATCAGCACGACTGAGAAGTCACCACGCACCAGGCAAAGACAACTGCAAATCTGTGCTTACCCTCCCCGTACCACCTGAGTGCCGCTATTATTCCTCATCCTTGGGGAAAGGACCCCATATGTGAGTTTCAGAAACCACCTCAGTAACTTCAAGCATCATTATCAATAGTAGGATGAACTGCAGCTGGGATGCACTGAGAAGGCACGGTAATACTCGCCCTAATCTCTGCATTCATCTCACTGGCCCTCGCTAGGAAGTTTAAGTACATTTACTGGGGATTCTTCAGCCCTTGAAAGGTAGGAAGACATCTATGAGGCTTGACGTACCAGCTAATTAACTTGGGTTTGGGAAAAAAAAAAATCTTCTTATCTACTTAACTTGGAGACACTCTCTTTGTTTCTAAGCCTGCAGACTACCTTCTCTTTAAAATGCATGTTACGTACCACTCCGTAGTATGGAATGTATTATTTTTAACGAGGACCTATTTTAACTTGGACCTAAAACTACTAACATTTGACAGAGGGTTTCGTTCTTTTTTTTTTTTTTTTTTTTTTTTTTTTTTAGCTATTTGCAGAATCAGCTGAATGATAGTCTGTAGCTTGTGTTTTGCAAGACAGGCTACAAAATCCTCATGCTTTCCTTCTGTCCTTAAAAACACGGGCACACGAATGAAGAGCTTGGAAATGAAGCCCCAAATGCACCCACACCTCCCCTCTCCCCCCCAGAACCTATAAAGGAGTTTAAATAAATCTCTCAGGTTTTGCTGCTCGGTCTCTGGAAGTGTGGAATATTGAGGCAGGGAGAAAGTGATTGAATTCGTGCTTGCAGTGGTTGGGGCACGTGAGTGTTTCCTGCAGCTCTCCTGACAGGAACACAGACGTGAGCAACTCCTGTAACATCCCTGCCCAAAATTAAACCATGCTAAAATTTCCTGCGGATGGCACAGAGAGATTTTAAATCCTCACCATATTCCTAACAGATAGAACAGTGGCATGATTGACCAAACTTTTTTTTTCTTCTTCTTTTTTAAAGTACACATATGATGATGCATCATAGTTATAAACAGATGGTATTTGGCCTCCTTCCTATTCTCAACATTTGGAATTCCTAAACTATGTGAATTAAACAATAATATTTTATAAACATACAAGGGATTTTGCTCACTGCTTTGTTAACATAGAAATTATACAATGCTGACATTTATTTAAATTTTAAAAAGTAAACAAGAGTGTGTATTGAATTAAAGCAAACTAAAATCAACAGAGAGAAATATGTTCTGTGCGCACATTACCTACAACGGCACGGGCCTTTTTCGGGGAGACATAATGGGATGAAGCACAAATTGTAGCTTAGACAGTCTGATCCTTTGTGCTCCAAAGGCTCATTTAACACCTCGCTGTAAACAACGGATATTTATACCATAATTGGCCAGTTGACCATCAGTTGTTCATTTACTCTGTAACCTGCTATTATGGAGTTAAAAGAAGTTCCTTTCTGTTGGCTTTTCTAGGAGTGAAAGTGTGTTTGCAATTTTAGTACCAACTGGATTCAGTCTAACACTTGTACTTAGTATGAGAAACATTTTCATAATACCAAAATTTGGGGGAATAAGAGTGTTCCTGCCAGGAAGGGAAGAAGAAAGTATTGGTTCTTAAAAGAAGAATTCTGTTTGCTTGGTTTCCTCTTTCCTTTCCGTTTTAACCCCTTTTTAGGCTCCTCTCGAGCTGTGCAAAATTGAGAAGCACTTAGGTTTTAATCACTATTCCCAGGTCTGCAAAGAGGTTCTGTGATGAATAAATAATGAATCCGAGATTTTAATCAGTGTTATGATTTTTGAAAAGGCTAATTATCATTGTTTACAGACATGCCTTTCCAACGCATTTCCGTGTTTTGCCTCCAAAGCTCCAAGGGTTAAGCCCCTCGCACGCATCCCTCCCATCCCTCCCCAGCGCCGCGCTCCTTGCCCGGGATTTCTTTCGGGGACTTGGGGGTATTTTTTTTGTTCGCTTGGTGTCTTTTTGGGGGTCGTGTTTTTACTGCAAGAACCGCAGGAGAGCCGGGGACGGGCGCAGGGCTGGGGGAAGGCTGCGCAACACGGGGCGGCCGCTCCGCACCCGCGGAAAAGCCGCGGCGGGGAGGGCGGGGGAGGGAGCCTTTCTCTTCGCCGTCTCTGTATAGCCATGCTACGGAAGAATCCGATTTTCTAAAGAGTATTTTTATTGCGGATAGTGTCGATGATAAAAAGTGGCGGGCGGCGCGTCCGTCCCCCGCTTGCCGGGGAAGCCGCGCTCCGCTCCGCCCGCAGCGCCGAGCCGGGATGCGCCGGGATGCGCCGGGATGCGCGGAGAGAGCCCCGCGGGGCTGCCCCGACAGCGATCGCTCCCGGCTCAAGCCCCTCGCGTTATTATTCTTGTCACGATTTCTTATTATTTATGATTTTTTTATTTTATTTTATTTTTTTTTTTACCATTACAGCTGCCACTGGCCTCGTTTAACCCGGTTTGCCCAAACACCTCCATCCTCTCGGCCATTCAGCAGGATGGGAAAACCTTATCCGCGGGTGGGGGGATATTCCATGCCGACGTCCCGACCCCCCCCACTCCCCTCCCTTCTTTCCCCTCTTTTCCCGCGGTCCGCGCCGTTCCCCGGGACCCGCGGCCGCGTCCCGCAGCCTCCTCCCGCTCCGCGCTCGCTGCTGCTTCCGCGGGGTGGGGGGAACAACTTCCAACCCCGACAAGCCCTTGATTATCAGTTTCCAGCAACAGCTGCGAATCTTCGCTAAGAATCTAAAGAAATATCAGAAGATTAGGCAGCGATGCTATTTATCGCCCTGTAATTAAAGTTCTATCAGTGTTTCTATTATAAAACCTTATTTGCAAGGGCTGGTAACTCAGAGGCAAAATTCTCCTGCAAGATGAAGCCTCGCGAAGAAGTATTTTGGATAAATAAGGTTAGCCTGTTAGAAGGTAAAATCCTCAAGGACTTTCATTAAGGTGCTCATTTATATCTGCAAATAAATTGCCAAGTCCCGCAAATCCAACATATAAGAGGGATTTTTTTTTTTTTTCAAAAATCAAGGATTCATGGAAAGGTTTTAACATAATTCTCTGGGAAATTATTCCCATGAAAACAATTTGTTTGAAAGAAAATGCCCTCTGGTCTTTTCCACACAAACTAGTCTTGGGCTAGTACATGAGAACCCAACTTAAAAGTGCCTATGAGCAGAAAGGGGTTGGTTAATTATTTTCAACTGTCTTTTCTGGAATAAAAAGCAGAGTAAACAGCTTGAACAGGGAAAGGTGAATTTAATTTTCAAGGCCCTTTAACTTTTAATAATCTGAGGAACAAGATGGGAGGTACATTCTACCCTCCCAGTTATCCTGATATAAATTCATTCAAGATTTATATTGGTGTAATAGAGAAGCAGAATTTGCTCCGTGATTTCTAATGAACTGCTGGCTCGGTCTCTAAAAACGCAATTAGAAAAATCTAACCACCTAATTCAGAACAGCTTTGAGCTGAGGCAGAGGTCTCAGTGCTGCACACAGGGATGGAAGCTGGTCGGTGCCATGGCTCCTTGCTGTGCCTGCAGCACCAGAGTGGGGCTAGGAATGCTGGAAACGGTTTGCTACAGAATTCCCTAATTGTTTTAGGATTTTCCTTTCTATTATATGGGAAAAGAGAATTCTCATGTGGAATAAACCTGTGTTTCCTGTGATCTCAAATGCTAAGACAAAAGGATTGTGGGATTAGGTGCCTGATGTTACTGTTGCAAGAGGAGCTGTCTGGTCAGGGCACTGCATGGTGAGGCTGGCACGGACCTGGGAAAATCCAGCTCTGACTCTGCACTGAAACTTGTCTCAAAGCCTTGGCGCCACTGTGTCAATGCAGGTGAAACACCAATAAATGTGAAAGTAAGCCAAGGTTCAATTCTCTTGCTCTGCTCACAGGATTAGGTGTCTGCATTCACCACTTACTCATGTGTGTAGGAACAACGGGACCGAGATCCCAATTTGTCCCTCTGACCTTCTGAAGTGAGGGGTTGAAATGAAGCAGCACGGGGCGACACTCTCATTTCCTCTGCTGAAACTGAGAGGCAAAACTCCACAGATTGTTCCAGTCTGCAGTGCTGAAGGGGACATTCTCTGGGGGAAACATCACCTCTGACTACCTGGAAGCCCTCCAAGTATCACCTCTGGCAACCTGGCAGTCCTACATCACTCTCTTGACTGAGGACCTCGAACAGGCCCCTGACACATCCTATGATGTGGTAAGGACACAGAATCAGAATGGTTTGGGTTGGAAGGGATCTATAAGCTCATCCAGTTCCAATCCCCTGAGATGGGAAGGGACACCTTTCACCAGAGCAGGTTGCTCCAAGCCCTGTCCAATTCAGCCTTGAACACTTCCAGGGATCCTTGCTCCAGAGCAGCTGTGCATCTTTGCTAAGAATGTAAAGAAATACCAGGAGATAACACAGCATTGCTATTTATTACCCTGCAATTAAACTCCTCACAGAGTTTCTATTATAAACTTGAAAGGGTTCATAAGAAGGGAAAAATTTTCCACCAAGATGAAGCCTTGCTCACCAGACAGAGCTGGGCATGGTTGAAATATCACTGTCAGTAAATTGAGCAGGGCAGAGCTCCACCTCACCAAGGAGCTGGGCAAGACCTCTTCTGGCTGTGGGGCTGATGAGGGTGTGCCCTGAGGACAGCAGGAGCCTTTGAGGGCAAACCACACAGCTTTGATGTTTTGAGTCTGCTCACCACAAGCCCGGGTGCAGCATTACAGCATCTCCTCTTTCCCTTTTATTGGTTTGGAGAATGACTCACTGTGATACTTGAGTTTGCTACAACTGCACCATGCCTCAGTTTCCCCAGCAGTAAAGCCAAAAAATATTCCAGCTTGCTGGTGCAAGGTGTGATGACATTGGTGAACATGTATGAAACACTATGGTAGGAGTGCAAGGCAGTCCTGTTCCTTGGGTCTTCCAAGGATGACCACCAGACCTACGCTCATGGGAAGACCACGTCCACTCAACCACAAGCAGTGCTTAAAGCCAAGCTGGGCTGTGGCTGAGCAGAAAGGAGGAACCCACAAGCAGAGAGATGGTAACTGCAAGATTACAACTCTGCAGTGCAAGCACAACCAAATACTTACCATTGGGTCTCCCTGGGTTGTTTTTGATTGCTTCACGGGGTAATTGTAACAAGAAGTTACACATGCTCTCTCACCCTGAAAAATGACATTTCAGATTCTTGATGGTGTCAAAAGTCACAAAGACACTCATGGGAGGAGGGACCAGTCTGTACCTTCACCTCTTTCAGGGAGAGGAGCTGCCCTGCCTGATCCAGGGGAAGCTGAGACCATACCTGTCTGCAAAGACAAATCTTACCAGGCTTCACAACTTATCCCGAGTCCTCTTCCTGCTTCTTCCCAGAGCAGAGTTGAAAAACTTGGAATTGCCTTAAGGTTTTATTATCGCTTGCAAACCAAATTCTACTTCATCAGATAAAGACACAATTGCATTCATTGACTCTGACACAAGGATATGCATGGTGATAAACATACAGATAGATGTACACACTTATACATGAATGAGATATGCTAATTAAAAATTGCAGTGGGCACTTTATTAAAAATTTATTGTACAATCTACATCTTCAAAACATTTTACATCAACAAATATTGCGGCGGCTTGACTGCTGGAATCATAAGTGATTTATCTTTAAAAGACTGTATTTGCAACTGGATGCAAAGATTCTTGATGAACTGCCATTACATTTAAACTACTGGTTTTTATTGGAAGTATTTTGATTGTTATCTGTTTGTTCTCCATCCTTGAGAGAAATAAAACAAGTGTCTCGGCTTTCATTTTATCGGATAGATGGCACCATGTAGCATATTTCCCATGCTAGTTTGAATTACAGCTGTTTATCTTTCAGCTTTCTTTAAGATTAATTAAATGCAAATGTAACTCCACGAATCATGGGATTACCTGCCAGACCCCTTATTAATACCTTCACTTAAAAACCCCTTTGCCAGACAGTCATTAATTTTCAATAAAAAAAAGAAAAAAAAAAAAAAAAAAAGAAAAAAAAAAAGAAGAGAGAAGTGCTCAAGCAGCCCTTTGCCTCCCAACAACCCGGAGATGGCTGCCCAATTAGTCCGGCAGCATTCGGATCCTCCTTTCAGGCCCTGTGGCCCTTTGAGGACACAATAAGGCTCCAATGATAACCTGGCAACCTAGGTAGAAACTCAGCCAAGTGTGAGCGTTTGAAGCTGCAGCTTGGCTGCCATCGTGTCGGCGAAAAGAAAGAATTCAGGCACCATGTCATCCAGTACAAAGGATAAAAACAGATTCAACCGGAAATTCAATGTGGCACCACATATGGGATACATGAGTGCGGTTACACAACAGGCCACATATTTTTTTTGAACAGTCTCCTGCATGTGATGCCGAGGACATGTGTAACCATCATAACGTCTCTAAGAATCTGTATTTAATTTGAGCTGGGGTGGTGGCAGGGATTGGAGATCTGAAGCCGCCACAGGTTTGTGGCAGATGGCTCTGTGTCAGCTATGACAAGCAGCCAGGCTCGGCTTCCTCTGCAGATTTTCTTTTCTCTCTGATCAGGTAAATATGGGCACACTCTGGAAACTTCCACAATTCTGCCTGAGGCTGCAAGTTTGTGACTTAGCCCCATCTGTCACAAATCTTCCCTCGGTTCTGCTGCGAGCAGAGACCTGAATTTACTGCCGAGCGCTGCCCAAGAAAACCCGGCCGTCTCGCCCTGCGAGGAACACAAGAGAGAAGCACAGGGAGCCGTGTTAGAGCCTGGGACACAAAATGAGGCAAGGATTTCAGGAGGGGTGGAAGCCAGTTGGTCGAAGAACACTTCTGTGGTGTTATTGAAAAACAGGGTGAATTCAATGGGGTTTCTTTTAAAGACAGGTAAGGTGGTCATCAGGCCCCCATCAGGTTATCTGCTCCCTCTGCTTTACTGGGGGTCTCAGTGGACATGTCAAGAGATGAGCACACACTCAGGGACCAATGTGCCCCTCTCAACCTCAGACATGGCAGAACCACGAGCCAGCAGGAGCAGGGCCTAGTTCTGCTTGACCATTATCACTCTGAGCTTTACTTGAGAATAATATCCTTTTTTTTTTTTTTTTTTTTGAGGAGTGATGGCTCTGCAAAGATCTGGGCATTCATTTTTTCAAGGAGTAAAATTCCATCACTATCATTCCATCAACAGTTCCTAAATATGTGGAGATCAAAAGAAGCAAAGTTTTCACATAAAGCAGTATCTTCCCATAAAGAACAAACAGCATAATGTCAGTAGCAGAACAGTATTTTTCATTAAATAATCAACTTGTTTCTAGTGTCCTAAGATCAGAACTGAAGCACTTAATATCTACTCTGCCATCATTAGACTTCAGAGTTAACCTTTAGAATTTAATAAGGAGTGTTCATCCATTCAGACTGGCTCTTTCAGGACAGTTGGAGTTCAAGCACACAGTATTGATTTAGTGTAGATTTTAAGCACTTTTTAAAGAAATGCCTTAACAAAATTAGGATTCGAAGACTAATTTTCCACACAAAACCTTAGATTTGGCAGGCAAGACTAAAATGATTTACAGAGCCAATTTGTATTGGGTCAGATCTACTCTGTGATCCAGCTCCTTCACTCTGCAAATGAGTAAAGTGGAAGAATCAAGGTGGAAGACAGTTTGTAGCAATTATTTTTGGAGTATTTTCAAAATTTTCAATTTTCAAACTCGAAGCACCTTTGGAAACCACCATCAAAAGAGACCATTGCTTTATATGAGTTGGATGCACTGTGAGGCCCAGGGCAGAGCTATTTAATACACTTCATCAGAGTAACAGTACTTCCCTGACCAAACTGGTCTGTTCTGGAGCTTCTTATACTGACCTCTTAAAACTCACCTCATTCTTGCTCTCTTTAAACAAAAACCAATAAATTCTGGATGAAAAATCTAAGCAGTATCTTGCATAGGACAGCTCAGAACACACTGACTGACTATAATAGTGGGAAAAGTTTCATGCTTTTTTTCTCAAGGTAATTTATACCGGGGGGAAAAAAAAACGTTTTCATGCTTTTTGCAACTTTTCTTCCTATTTCCTTTGACCCATTTCTCCATCTTCTGTTTTGAAGTGGCTGTGGCTCATCTGCCAGTTTTCATTTGCTTTCTAAAACTCCCCTGGAAGCTACCTAATACTGTCAGAATGAAAAGTTCCAAGTCCTGGTGTTTATGCTGAAAGTTGCCCCCACAACTGCTTTAGTCCTGCTCTGCAAGTGCAGCCAGCTGCTGTGAGCTACAGACCAACATGGTGACCATGGAAATGTTGGATTAACGGTTGGACTCAATGATCTTAAGGGTCTTTCCCAGCCTAAAAATTTCTATGATTCTGTGATTTTCAGAGAGCTGAAGTCTCCTGGATATTTACCTCAGAGAGCCAAGAGCAAGACAAGCCCAGAGAGAAGTTCAGGTGCAGGCCACTTACACACGTATACACCTGCACATAAATCCATTTATCTAGGGCTGGATCCCAGAATTAGGCAACTCCAACTCCCTTCCTGCCAGCTCATTTCTTCCACAGTGAGGATCCATGTTATCCAGGCTGACCTCCCTCTATCACAGTTACTTCAAGACCTAAGGTTCACCCAAAATGCCTAAATTGTGTCCCACAGCCCAGCACTCATACCCACATGTGCAAACCCCTAAGCTAGAGAGGGGTTTCTCCGTATCAGCCATACACAGGGCATGGAAAGTGTCAAGACTTGACTCTAACCTGGATGTGATCCTGAGCAATTTAATCCAAGTTTAAAGTCAGATCCTACTTTGAAACTGGCCCAGCTTTGAGCAGAGGCTGGGCTGGTGACCTCCAGAGACACCTTCCTTAACTAGTCTGTGATTCTGTGCTCCAAGTAAGTAATGGAAGTATTCTTTCACATAAAAAATCCTTATGTTTTACCTATTTTTCTTAGGATCATATGCCTAAGCACTGGAGCAGAGATGGGAGAGCATGGACACAGAGCTCTGCACTCCAGAGTTTCTGTAACCTTCCCCCACAGATTCTGAGAAGCAGACCTAAACCACCTCTGAAACCATTTTAAATCACGTTCACTGGAAACTGAGCAGCTCAAGAGGCAAATACAAGTTTCTCATTTGTGTTTCTAACCTCCTTATGACCTGCACCTAATGCTAGCCAGGTAAAAGCAGAAATTCAATACAATTCCTTCTTTTTTAACTCTGCTAACATGCTCTGCTAATGAACAGAAAGCCAGCAGGATGGATGGAAATACTTGCACTATTTGCATACCCTATAAAGCTCTGAATTAACTTTATCAGCCCGGGACAAAAGATCTGGAGAACACTGTAAGCAAACATCTGCTCAATATACATTCACCATTAAAAAGTAAACAGTAGGATTGGCTCCATAAGGAACAGGTTGGGAATTATCAGAATACTACACATCACATAAACTGATGGCACGGCCCGGAATTCTCTAAAGCAATGATCACACCAGCACAAAAACAGCTCTCAAGCATCAGAACAGCTTGAATGATGAGAGATTAGAATATAAACATGGACTAACATTCACAAGGAGAGACTGAAAAGACTGGGATACTGTATATGTTTGACAAATGTTTATAAAATAATGGATGGTACAGTAAAGATGGATGGGGAGCTCCTGCTTCCAGGCGACCAACTCCAGAACAAGAAGACACTCAACACAACTGGAGGTGGGGAAAACCTGAGCTAATTAAGGAAATAACTTAAACATCACCATGAACACATTGTAGAATCATGGAATGGTTTGGGTTGGAAGGGACCTTAAGAACCATCTTGTTCCAAGCCCCTCCCATGGGCAGGGACACTTTCCATCAGACCAGGCTACTCAGGGAAAAACTCCATGGAGTTTTGCTGGGGATTGGGTAAGGATAAAGGCAGAGGCACCATCCCTGGGTCTCACATAGCCTCTACAGGAACTGTGACCAACAGGGCTGAGTGGCTGATGGGACATCTGGCATCAGGCTCCCCTGCACCCTCACGTGCCCAATGCCCCGTATCTTACACTAAAAATGCCTCCTGCTGCTTCCCAAGCTTTGGCTAAATATGAAAGCTGGACCAGGAGCAGTTTTCCCTTTTACATGTTTTCCTGAAATACCCAAGATACTGCTTTATCTCAAATCAGAGAGAGAAAAAAAAAAAAAAGAAAAAAAGAAAAAAAAAAGTTTTGTTGGAACTGCCCTATACAGCCAAATCCTGAGACTGGAAACAATTCAGATGTCTACGGTCTAACTGGGATCTTAATTTGATTTTACAGCAGTTTAATCCCTTTGAATTCAGCAGACTTCCTTCTACAGTGGTGTCAGAAAGAAAAAAATCATGCCATGTGTCTTTTCATAGGCAGGTGAGCTTCTGTAGTGTGATGGAAATGAGAAGATGAATGTCAGAAAGTGGGCCAAATTCTTTTCTCCGTTAAACAAGCATGAGTGAGAGTAGGATTTTTCTGTAGGAACTGAAGCTGACAGCATGTCAACCAGCACTCATTCAGCTGGGAGGGCTGGGAGAGATTATTTAAAGTTGTCAGCTCCTTCCATGCCTGGCTTTTGGCAACTCTTCTTGTCCCTTTCCACTGTATACTCTTTATACATGCTGTTTTAAATTAAGAAACTCAAGTGAGGAAACTGAAAGGTAAACTTTAAGAAAATAATGCAGAAACAAATGCTTTGCCCTATTTTATTTTATTTATTTTATTTATTTTATTTTAACTTTCAATCTACTAGATAGGGCACGAACAGGTCCTGTGGTGTGCCCTGACCAATGCCCTGTTGTTGTTACTTGCTTCATTCCGGTGCTTACTTTGGCAACCAAAACCACCCAGAACTAGAGTTTGACTCCACGAAACTGGAACAGAACAAATAATTGATAACAAATGAGATTTGCTTCCCTCTCATCTCAATCTTCTGCTAATAATCAGCAGAAGGCAAGGCTGAAATGCAGATGAGCCAGACCTGAGTGCTGTGTGAATACTCAGGGTGAGCAGTACATCATCTGGAAAGGTTTTCATAGGTGCTTACATTATGGACGTTTTTTAGAAATCTGCCAGCATGAATTTGCTCCATGGAATTAAGCTACTACAGTTTAATGCCTTGGTCTGTGCATTTTCACAGGGATGTTCCCTATGTCCAATCCCTACACCCACCGCCCTGCTGCCATTTATCTCCTTTCTGCCACTGATTTTGTCAGCACAAGCACTGAGAACATCTGAAGGAATAAACTGCCTGTTTAATTAGCCACTGTGTAATTATTAGATACCCTGAGTAATAAAATCCCAACAATATGTAAAAGGATAAGCCAAGGTGATCACCTCCCAACTTGTGGAGCAGAATCCCCAACCAGCAGAGAAAAAGCACTATTTGCTTTTAAAGCATTTCTACTTCCAAAATTTCACAGATACTTGATAAATCTGAAAGATAAGGAGCTGGTTAGCATTGACTATTGTGCTGGGATTTCTTTTCTAGTCCAGTAAAACAGAGATTAATATTCCAGTGTTCTGAAAAAAAGTGAAAATACGGTGGAAGTGCTGCGCAGCCTTCAGGATTTCACTCTGTTCAGCGTCCTTACAAAGCAGCAACCCTCCAGCTGTAATGACCTGAACAGCACAGCTCTAAGATGCCATTTTCCAGGAGGTTTTGTGGATGGTCCACTGTGAAGGAAGACTAGGTGTACGTGGGTGTAGGCACAAAAGGACAACTCTAACAGTATTCTCCGAGCTGATCCAAAGCCTATTAAAGACAACAGGGATATTTCCTCTGGTGCTCACAGGTGCTGGATTAGGCTCTGCTTTCCTCATTTTAAAACAATCCCCCACTCAGCTCCACTGCTACCTGTTGCAGAGGTTCAGCTCTGACACTCAGAAGATCTGCAAACCCCATGCATGAGGGTCAGGATAAAAACCTTCAGCTTCTGCCTACTAATAATCCCAAGGAATTCTTAAAAAAAGAGGAAAAATCCTTCAAGCAAATCAGCATTTTGTCTACGGGGCTTGCACACACATTTTCGACCTGTACAGTTTTACATCAGTATTTTTTGCATGCCTTGGCTCTGTGTTCAGGATCCATGTGGGAGAAGATCCATGTGAACGCAACCATTAGCTGAGCTTGAAGCACTGGGAAATGCCAAGGTAAACATTTAAGGACTGCCTTCCCTTTGAAGCCCCCATGCCTAACTCTACGATACTATTGACTCAAGAAGTAATGCTGAACACTGGAAGTGTTCAGTCAGCATTTTAAACTATTATGAGCTACCTTCTGAACCATTGCCAAGTTAATAGACAATGAAAGATAATGAGCTTGAAATTGGGTGTTAAATTGCATTTTTGGTTCTCTCCTTCTTTTTTTTTTTTTTTTTTTTTCCTTGAGGTTTAACTGTTTCCTGCAGAAACAACATCATCTTTGATGTATCATTATGTAAATGCCAATTTTTAGGTCACAAAAAAAAAGTCAAGGCGTGGGCTAAGCCCTCGCTGCTCCCGCTAGGTGTGTGCGGAAAGGGGGAGAGAGGCAGACAGCACGACCCAACACTTTCTGGTCCCCAGAGAGAAGGAGGGAGGTGGAGGCATGAGGTTGGGTCTGTTGGCAGCATGAGACTCCAAATTAAGAATACTCGACCTGCTCATTAACAGTGAGGCCGGACAGCCACAGCCAGGGAACGCTCCAAGAACTGCATTTGTGTCGCACGGGTTAACAAGAGGAGTATTTCCATGCATCCCCAAGCCTTTAAAAGGACTTTCAGCTGAATTCAGGGGTTTTCACCACCTGAAACACCTCTGTCGTGCAGGGGTGATGTGTATCCAACCTGTCCACGGCAGAGGCAGGACAGTAAAAGTCAAAAACCGCTGTAAATGTACAAAGCAGCATGCAAAAAACTGCAGTTATTCTTCTGAAAGCAGTATTGTGTAGTAACAGCTCTTCACTGGGATAATGTAAAATTTAGTGCTTCATCTACATTCAAATTAAAAAATAAAACAAAAAGAAAAGTGTGACTCCCATCAGTGTAAATATACCACTTAAAACCATGAAAGTCAGCCTAGCATTGAACACTTGAGCAAAACCTGAATGGAGAGTTTGCCACTGAACCTGGACTTTGTGTACAGAAATAACTGCAAAGAAGAGGACATGATAAACACCAGTAAATTATGCTCCCAATAAACTTTAATGCTCAACATACCTTGTAAAGCAAAGAATTAAAATAATCGTAATTATGAAAATCACTCAAATCATTTCAGATGCCAAAGAAATCTTACCTGTCACCTGCATTTTTTGAAGATTAAATTAGGATAGGAAGGTAGGCTTATCCTCATTAGTATAAGTGTAGGATCTTTCTTTATTTTCCTTTTAAACTAATGAGTTGCATTAATCCAGGTTCATTTTTATAAGCCTCTTGGGTCCAAATGTAAAGGACAGTCATTTTAGAAAACAGTAAATTAAAAAAAACATGTAGCCCGCATTAAGTGCACGTATTTCATAAGACCTAGGTTAATACAACTGGCATCTAGTTTAATTAATCCTTGTTAGTGTAACGACTAATATCCCTCCCTAGCATGTTTCCTTTAAACATTAGTATGTTAATTAAATGTTGTTTTTTTAAGGTTTTTTTTTTCCCTTTGTACTTCAATATGGCATTATATCATCTAAAACTATTCCAAACAACTACCTTATAGAGATGTTTCCTTACAATATCTGGTCTCTTGCAGAAATTCTGAAGCCTTTTAAAAAGCTGTTCAGGTGTAGAATACAGATATTCAGCTGCAGGAAAAACAGATACATTTTTAATGAAACAAAAACCTCAAAGCACACACTCGATATTAGTCACTTTACTAATTAAAAATGCATATTGCTCTGTGCCGCCTCGTGTTTTACATTATTTAAGCATGATTTTATAAGGTTACCTCAGCTCACAAGGATGTTTAATGCTAAATAAGACTGTGTAGTTGTGCTGTTTAGACATCTCCTTTGGGTGATTAAAATACATTATTCTAATGTAACACAATGCATATGTGATACATTTAGTGATGAGATTTTTCAAAGAACTGGTACTACATTAGTGTGTATCCTGTACTGCAGTTGCATACTATTAACTATTAAATTGTTTAAATAATTTGGTGTGATTTTCAGGCCTGGCTTTTTTTTTTTTTTTTTTTTTTTCCTCCCATCTTCTGTGTATCAGAAAAAAAAATCTGCAAACCATTGCAGCATCAGTGACCTTTTAACAAAAATCTATCATTACGGGATGTGTATGCTAACAATGAAGAATGCTATTTCAAAACTTGCTTTTGTGATATCTTAAAAGAACAGATGGCAAATATAAACTTCGTCTAATGTATTAAAACACATAAAATTTGCCTTAACACTAACACGTTGGCTTGCCAAATAAACAATTGCTTTCACTCAAGTTTATTCCCAAACTTTGGATTTTAGCAGGAATCACGTCATTACGTTTCAGCAGAAGGAACAGGCAACAGAGCAGCTACCTGGGAATATCTCTGGGTACACCAAGGCTTTGGGACACAGCGGGTAACAGCCACAATGCACAGCCTCGATCCTGAGGATTAGAAATCACAAATACACAAAAATAGACATTAGTCAGTCAAAAAACTTATTTCCGTGCAAGAGCCTTGAGGTTGCCTGCATGCAGCAAGAGGGAAGCTTTTTTTTTTTTTTCCTTCAGCAGCATAATCCTTCTAAATGCCAAAGTTGCTCTTTTTAAAGAAAATTTTATTGATCATATGAATTACATAGAACAGAACAGCGAGCATATGTTTTGTTCGCTGAATAAATCAAAGCGCAGCTCTGCATTTTTTTGTTTTTTAAATACTGCTTAACACATTTTATAATCAGCAGACAGACACATGTAACAACATGGTGAAGTATGGACGGCTTTGCTTAATAATGCTGCTGGAAAACAAGGGGTACGTTGGCTGCACCAGGGTGTGCTCACAGACGCACACTCCACCCTCACCTGGCACAGCAGATATTCCCCTCGGACTTCCAGACTCCAAAGGTTACTGCTAAATATAACCCAGGAACAACTTGCAGCATGCTCCAGGCTGGGATATTTCAGCTTGTTCACATGCTTTGGATAATTTCCCTTATTTTTCGGGACATAAACTGTTGTATTTTTTAATAACCGCTGACTAAATTCCTTTGCCAAAGCGCGCAAAGCTTTGTACTTTTTTTTTTTTTTCCCAAGGAACATTTTACATATCTCCCGTAATATCAAACCCCAATATTTTAGAATTGCACGGCCGTGGAGCAACGTTTTCCAGTAGCAGAGCTGTCCCCCTTGGAGTTCAGGTTTTAACAGCTGAATGGGTTAAAGGCATCCAGGTCTCAGTTTATTTTTTTCACATAATGACCATTGATCTGACACAACGTCCCTCCAGAGATACAACTGTAATTTCTGTTGGCCAGAAATTGCACAGTGAAATTCAAAACACTTCTTAAAATATGTTTATTTTATGAGAGGCTTTGAATTTCCTCCAGCATGTTGACCATACGAGGGCTTTATTTTTAACTTCAGTTTCCCTCATTCCCTAGAATAAAAAAAAAAAAAAAAAAATCTGAAATCTTGTCAACGTTCACCTTTTCTATTTTCAGTGACAACCCAAAGGCTTTTGCTACCTTCATGTGAATGTCAGGTTTGGTACTTTATTACAGGTACCCTGAAAGGACTCTGTTTCCTTTAGATCTACTCAATTTTAAACAGAAAA
>NW_027094093.1:35482680-35497680 GCF_029207755.1 Chamaea fasciata
TCGCTTAATTCTCGTTAGATTGTTAAGCCTTAAATGAAGTGGTGCTCAGAGCAGCTGTGTCACTTCTCCACTCCTGGGATGGGAGCTGGCCCCTTGTCCTTAATCACACCTTTTGCTGCAGAGCCCTGTGGAGCAAACCCAGCAGTCTCCATGCGGGTGCTTTCAGGATGTCTGGAAGAAAGGAGGAGAGCACTGGGCTGGGAAAGGAAGAAGCAACACAGAAAGGAACCAGATGGAGAGTACGGGAAAGACCGAAGATGTGCTGGCAGGCAGGGTGGAAACAAGCAGACTGGATGGAGGGGTGGTGAAAAAGCTGGAGGGAGTACAGTCAAGGCTCTGAGGAAAGTCTGAGTGTTCCACAGCTCAGAGGTGGAAGAGTAATGATGGTTGGGATGGCTGGAGGGCAGCAGGTTGTTTGGGGCAGCATTAGGGTAAGGACAGAGATACTGGTTCTTGCTACTGGGCTCAGATGTCTGTGACAGCCTCTCCCACACACTCCCTGCTAATCACTATCTGCCCAAAATTTGACGGACCGTAAAACCACATGAAAAGTGCAGCTCGTACCCCAGGACAGGGGAGCACCAACGACAGGAAATGGCCTGAAATCTCCAACTGAAATGATGCTCGTACAACGTGTGTGATGATCAAAGATGAGATAGACACAACAACTTCACTCATAAGGAGCAACTTCTGGTTATCACTGGGACACTGCCAGCCTTCCCTCCTCACTGCTGACAAATCCCAAACAAGAGCCAGTCACGGAGATCTTCACTCTCTTCCCCTGGGGAGGATCTGCCCCTCCACAGCACAGTTGTCTAAACCCTTAAGTCGTAACTCTTCACTCCTTTAGAGTCTAGAGCCAAGCTTTAGCAGCACTGATTTCCTAACTTCCTACTGGATATTTTCTGTGTGCTTCGAACCAGCAAGCTATTGAAAAATGAGTGTTTCAACTACATGAATGGTTGCCGAATTATGAAATGTGTTATCCACTTTTTCTGTCACCAACGACTGTAAACGTGACATTTATAATAACAAGGGAATTTGGTCCCATAATTGGAGGGAGTGGAAACGCAGTGCCAACAATTTATTAAAAAAAAAAAAAAAAAAAAAAAAAGAACCTGCAAAAACCCTCCTAACTAGATTTTCAATAAAGAGTGTGCAACAGGTTTTATTGGTGCTTGTTAGCAATGACCTGCATATGTCATTTGTATAAGTATGGCCCTATCAGATCCATGGTGATGAGACACATTTCACTGCGCTGCCCCTTCTATAGGCTCTATTTATACACGAGGATGAATGAGTTGACAAGACAAGAGGTGCGGCATATAGATTTGATATACTGGCATAAATTTAGGATGATCTACATTATTCATAAGTACTGAAGCCACAAATGAGATATGTAACAACATCCAAAATGAGTGTCAATAGAATCTGTTCCCGCAGCGCACCATCGTATATTCCTATCTGTCACATATTCCTTAGAAATTTCTCCTTCTAAGAAATCTGGTGTGCTCAGTCTGGAAAGCAACGTTGCCTTGGGATCTGTGATAAGGCTTGCCTGGAAGAACAGGCTTTCAGAAAACTGTCTAAAAAGGAAGTGGACAGAAAACACAAAGAATTTCCTGCTACTGAATTATTGCCTCTTTTTCCAACCCAGCTGTGTCTCAGTTGGGGACCCAAAAGTTATTTGGATCAGATCAACTTCTTGGTGTCTTAAAAACGGCAAAATCAAAACTAAATCAATTGAAATATCACCAGTCCAGCAGGCAACAGATATGACAGAACTGACAAATAAACTAATCCCCAGTCTATTTTTACAGACTGATGAGGCCGAGGGATGCAAGTCTACACTAAACAAGAAAATACATACGAGCTAAAACATTGGATATTTCAACACTTGCTTGTCATCAATGTACATTTTTAAAAGGTTTAATTTATTACAAGTGCACCCAGCACAGGATTTGATTATTCTCTTTATTGCCATAATATCTCACGCACAAAGCTGTGTGCCTGAAGAAAATCTATTTATTTTCCAGACAGGTGAAACTGTTCACTGAGTTGTGGTTCTGCAGAAGCCAAGAAACAGAAGGACTGTCAAAGAGAGTGGTATAAAAATATTAAAGATTAATGACACTTTCATGCCAGATACAAACCAGAAACTCTCCAGAGCAGTCCTTAACCTCACATTTGAGAGGGAACTAAGTGTTTTCACCTGCTAAAATCTCAGTCTGGATTTCAGATGAGTGACCTTGACCTGAAAGATTTTGCTTCCTATCTGAACCGTCCAATCACCCACACCTATCTCTCTATTTAAATAAATACAGAAGTGTTACTGAACCACAAGTCATAAATAAGGTCTTGCTCTGCCAAATAAAAAACACTTACTCTCTTCAATAATTTCAGTTTTAATTTTACAATGTACCAGTATCATTTAGTTTCAAAACTAAGAAAATTTTAAACACATTCTTTAAGAAAAAAAAAAAACAAAAAACAAACCAAAACAAAACCAAAACCAAAAACAAACAAACAAAAAAACCCAAAACAAAACAAAACAAAAAAACCTACTTCTGGAAGTATCTGGTTTATGATAACTTTAAAGAAAAAAAGGAAAGGTACCTGGAATTTCACTGAAAGTCTCTCTGAGGACGGACACATGAAAAGGCAGATCATGCTCTTTCAGCTTCATCAAGACTTTAAAGAAAGTTTCAGGATCTTTGTCATGTTCCCTTAAAACAAACAGAATTTATCTCAATTTACTGTTTACATTTAGCTGTGAAATTATGGGAGGTTTTTTATTTATCAGAATACTATTCATATAGAATTGCACTTCTGGGGACCAAATTTATTCAAATAATTTCCCTATTTGCTTCTCCCACATGGCTGAACATATTCCTCAACACCGCACTTGGGGTCAAAACTCAGTTTCACCAGATTCTTCTCTCTCTCTTCCCTGTCCTCAAACAACGCATTTACTCTTCAAATTATCAGCTTTGAAAGCGAGAAAGACTGAGCACCTACCTGAAGGCAAAATTAGTTTAAAAAAATGGGTAGGGAAAAAAAAAAAAGTTTTGAGTTTGTTTTTTTCTCTGTCCAAAAATATGTATATGACTTCCATTACAAGTCCTTTTTTTTTATTATTTTTTTTTTTTTTAGGAGAAACAGGTTAAAAAAACCCCTTCTCCGAAACCTGCAGGATTTCTTAAAACGGAATTTTAGGAATCCATGCTATACTCATTAAAAGCCTATGATCCATTCAGTGCTTTAGGTAAAGAAAGGAATAAACTACCACAAGGCATTTTCTACCTTTAGATTTTTAAGGAGTTAACTGGAAATTAAAACAGGTTATAAGAAACTTATTTATAATTTCACTTGAAGATAATATTGAAGGTTTTTATGGGTATGACATTCAATGACATGAAACACAAGTTAGGGTATCTGAAAATAAATTATTCCCCCAATTTTCCGATCTATCTTCTTTCCTAGCACAAAACGAAAAGTTCAAAAGGTATCTCAAATGATTTAAAATTCCCAAATTCCTTAAGTTATACTAAAAGTGGAATGAGATAATTTCCTCACTCCAAGGTGAATACTATATCTTGCATTTAATTACTCTGCTTTAAATTACTGTATTTCAACAGATGTGCACCATATGCCTTTAAAATATTTTGGATTTATTTATTATTTAGAAAATTCCACCATTTTCCTTCCTGTATTAAGGGAAAAATCTATATCTCAGCTGTCCTGGTGTCTTTCTTCACAGAATAATTTTGCAGAATGAAATCTGTAGGTCTCTCACACTACTATATGAAAGATTAATAATTATATCATTCAGGAAATCTGAAGCCAAATGACATCTGCAGCTCTACACGTGTTAATTTCTCATTCAGTCAATATTTTTAGTTCAGGGAATTAAAATAAATTAATCTTATAATTAATGTGACTTCCCTAGGTTGAGAAACCTCCAGGAATTGTGGAGTTTTCAGAATTAGACACATTTTCTTAAAATAAAGCCAGACAATAATAGCTTTAAGAAGTCCTCCATCCCTCCAATTTGTTTTGTTCCCAGTAATAAGGAGGAATGCAACTGCCTAAGTCTCGTAATTTGTTTCACATCTGTGAACCAGGAGTTTCCACAGCAATTCTAGTAACCCAAGTGGATGCAAGCACTGGTTTGGAGGATGGATTTCTCCCAGTTGCAAAGATCCCAGATCTTTGACTATTAGTTTGCTGCATCCTCACGCTTAAAAAAGCCACCTGTTTCTGGTAGGTAACTTCTGTGCAGAAACTTTTGCCAGTATTGAGCTCCCTCCAAATGCCCAGCTCAAAGAGCCAACACGGGATTGCACGGATTCCGATTTGGCTGGAAGAAACCATCACGAATGCTTGCAAGGAAAACTCCTACGATGCTGGGAGTTGGTGTAATTCATGACAGGATTTCCCCTGAGCCTCAGTTTCCCCTGGACAGGCTGCTGTGGGTGCTCTGTGAGGGATGCCACGAGCCCACCCTGGCTCAGCTCATGCCGGCGGACCAGCGCGTCCCCGCGCGTGGAGCCGGCAGACTCGACAGCCACGACGCTGACAGGGATCTTTCCAAGCTCTTCACAGCCCGGCTATCAGCTTCTCAGTCACAAAAAGTCCTTCCAGCAAAGGATATGCTTTCCCTCTCGCTTTCCAGAAGAGACCAGGGGTCCCAGAGGCAGCCAAAAGTGGAGGATGCTGTTGGAGCCACATTGTCAAGGAGCTGGCAGGAGAACATGGAGCCTTACAGCTCGGCGAAGCCACATAAGCTGCACATATTTAGGAAAACTGATAGGAATTGGAAGTTGCAGCTTTGTTTAATAGGTGGGGAAGAACAGAAGGAAAATTTGGCACCCAGAAGGAATGCTGAAAGGGGAAACGTTTCCTCTGCACTGGAGCCTCTCTTGTGGGTTTTCGGCTGTAGGTGAACCTTCTTCCACCCCCACTAAAAAAACATTTCCCTTTTAGGTGACACTCCCAGATTTTAATGACACATTTTGTGAATCTTGTAGCTTTTCTATTTGGGAGCACATCTTAAGTGATTTTATCAGTTCCTGTGACTTCTCCACACCACAAACATTTTATTTTCTTTAAAGACCTCCAGAAACCTCCTGGCCCATGCATCTACAGACTGCAGTGTATTATTATTCTTGCAGGATACTGAAGGTATTATCTGCTCCTGGTAGAAACAAATAAATAGTACAAGACCACCTCTTTGTTGCATCAAAAAGGAGAGAGCTCTGTTTCTTGGCTGACATGGAGAAAATCATATACAATCCAGTCTGCCTTACTCAGCAACAACTGCTAAACACACCAGATTGCCATAGCAGTGATCGTGGAAAAAGATGAACACAATATGGAATGTCTGTTCTGTAAAGATCTGCTCAAAATGATGTGCACTTTTGGCTGCATCTGTTGCATTTTTGAGCTTTATTAAACAGTATTAATTATATATACTCCATTTCCTGAAGAAGAACTGCAAAACAGTAAAAAAGCCTGATATTAAAATGCAAACTTCTTTTAAGATATTATGTTTGGAGAAAAATCAAACTAATGTGACTCCAGGGTCTGGCTTTGTTGTTTAGTTGAGGTATTTGAAATGCTTTTGTATTTACACTTGATTTGATATGCATCTGGTAAAGGAAAAAATAAGAGCTGGGCATGGTCTGAAGATGCTCTAAATTTCATCCTAAGAACATGAAAACATCAGAATGACCAAACTACAGCTGTAATGCCACAAAACAGGCACAGAGATCACAGCTACCCTCAGATTTGAGAGCCCTGCCTCGGAGACATTCAATCTCCATACTCACATACTACACAGCTCTCATTTTTATCCAGGATTTTTTATTCTTGACTCTAACCCACAATTTAAGAGAGACATCTGAAGTCTCTCTGAGGAACTGGCCAAGGTTTAGTGATGTGGGTAGGGGGATGTGGCCCAGGGTTCATCCTGATTTAGTAACTTCCCTTTGTAATCTGATATAAAACTTCGAGAAGTGTCCTTGAACAGGGAATGGGAGTGTGGTGGGAGCAGCAGCACCACTACTGAGCCTCCGTTATTATCTCTGCCTTAAGATTTTCTGCTCATAAAATGGGTGTGACATTATTATTTTTTCACCACAGAAGGATGCTGTCAGGATTAATTGATGACTTGACATCCCACTTTTCAGCCTAAAGTGATTTTAAAAAGCAACCTCATAGCACTATGATGATGCTCCTCTATACAATCAATGGCAACATTCTCCAAAGCACCCTTCTGCTCTTCAGGGGTTTTGGGAATTCAGCCTGAGCCCTCGAGCTTTACCCATTGCTGGGGGAAGCAGAGTACATGGAGACCACCTAAACTGGAGTTATTCTCACCCACATCCCTGACCAGTGATGGAAAACACATTATTAAAAAGAAAAAAAAAAAGAAAAGAAGAAGAAGAAATAGCAGAATTTGGCCCTTTACATTATTCAATGAATATTCATCTCTTGAATTTGGGTGAAATCCAGTAAGAGACCCATATGGTCTTCTCTGACTTTAATTTTTTAAGTATATGTAAACTAATCCTACATGGTGATAATGACAGTTATTTAGGATTTGGAGGAAGGCACATCTAGCAATGCAATTAGAAAGTGGAAGAGTTGTGGAAAAGCAGAAGGACTTGCTCAAAGGGAGAAAATAAATGCAGTTTATTAAAAAATATATTATAAGCTGGGGTTAATGCATTTATCAGTTTAAAAAAAAAAGTGCAAAACCAGGGGAAAAAGTCTTAATATTTGAGAAAATACTCCATAAATGCCATGTAATGCTTGTGAAAGCCACAACCCCGTAGTGACACCTCTGTGAATGACAGAATCATTTGGGCTGGGAAGGACTTTGAAGACCATTGAGCCCCATCATTAAGGTGCCACACATTCTGAAAGGGTTACAATTAAGCCCAGCTAAAAGCAATCTTAATTTTAGGACATTTAGCACGGGAGATTTTCAGTGGGAGAGAATCCCAAATTGTGTGGGCACGTAGTAATATTTCACTTGTACAGTGCCTTAAATCCAAGGAATTCACACTGGCTGCAGCTCCTTCTGCTTCCCCATTCCCCAAAATCACCTTCATGTCAGATGGGATAAGGTGGGAAATGGCACAAAATCCTCCAAAATTGAAGCAGCACTTTAATTTTGTACTTATAAAAATTTGTTAGGATGTATAGCAAGAGGTAAAAGATGGGTTTCTACTTCCCTAAAATGATTGCTAGAAAATAGCTGTTTAAGTAGGCCACTGAAGAATCACTCATTATTGATGAAGCTGGGCAGCAATCATGGAGATCAAGGACTGGTGAGCCAAAAAACATCCTGGGAGAAGAGCAGGGGACAGGGGACATCAGCCAGGAAAAGGCATGGCTGGAGCAGAGCACAGGGAACGTGTGAGGGGCTGGGCAAGTCCATGAGCACAGAATCAATAATTAAAAACAAAGGAGATGAGGTCTCCAAGACACAGACCTTGATGTAGATGACATTGATCCTTCTGTTTTGGGAAAGAGAAGTAAAGAGGAGCAAGTCTGGCATCAAACAAGGCAGAGGTACTGGGCAAAGCAATTCAAAGAGTAAAAAAAAACACAAGAAGAGAAAATAAAATATAAAAAGATATTCCTGGTGAAAACTAAAAAAAGTACGGCGTATCCAAACACAAGGAGGAAAAGGATAAATAAGGGTAAATAGAAAACCTACACACACCCTACAGAACTAAAACCAAGGCTCCACAACATCCAAACCTAAGCTAAAGAACAGTATCAGGGATTTTTTCCCCTCCATTATAGTATGCACTATATTACACTCTGATATTTCACATTAAATCTTGAGCTCAGAAAAATCTGAATACAGGTTTATTATAAACAAATAATGTTAGAAAGTAGAAGTGTGGCCACAAAAGATAAACCTGACCTTCGAAACAGAGAATTTCAGAATTCTGGTCTTTTCCTGACACTGATTTCCCACAAGACAGCTCTGCCCAGGTTTCCCCATGTGCAAGATATGGTCTTGAAAGAGCTTTCATTTACAGAAATATGGTGAGAATCACAGTCAGTAAATACTTTAGGAGAATAATATTCTTCTCAAAGAAGAGGACTCATGTTACAAGCCTATTCAATACATGAAATGTAATACATTCCAGTAATTATTTTCACAGAGGACAGAAGACTTTCCTAAATCAAATGACTTTAATACACATTTTCTATGTTAAGATTATGAGAGGAAAAAAAAGGGACAAAAAAAATTTTAAAATTCCAATACCAAATTCTGGTAACAATGTTCATGATAACTGCAAAAAAGGAAATGTTACTGCCAGGAAAGTGCAATTAGAAAAGAAACAGGGAAAAAAGAATTAACTACAAAAATGCAAACATGAAGAAAAAGTTAATTGCTTTCTATTTATTCAATTTATCACAGTATTTTTCCAACTTTTTTACATTTTCAAGATGAGGTTGAGGTAGACCGTAAATATGTAGTTAAGTCCAGTGAGTTTTCTTTTTCAGCTGATCTGCTCTACAAAATGTCTTTGCTGTAATTGTGCCTCTAAACATTGTCTGGCATCATCAGCATCAAAAGTTACCACAATATTTAATACCCCCTCAGTTCACAGAAAATGGAGTCAAGTAGAAGAAAATGTTTCTGCGTGAAAAAAGGACCCTACAAAATAAATTTTAGCTGGCAATTTGTAGGTCCAACAAGCAAAAAGAAAAAAAAAAAGGGTCCTGATCCTTGCCTGTGCTTTCAGAACACCTCTGCAAGCCAAGGAATTAAAAAAATGGCACCGGAGAGGAAAAAAGCAGCCAAACAGTACTCGCAAATAAAGTGTTTTATTTTCTATTAGAGCCCATGACGTATTTACAGTGAGGAGTGTGTATTTTACCCTCTGATTTGTTCAAATTGCTGGCCTGAGAAAAATAGGTGGCATTTTGCTTTACGCTGGAAAAGCATTTTCTCCTATCTCCTGTTATCTACAAGAGATTCATAAAAAAGGAAACAAGAAAGAACCTTGGGAGTTTATTGTTTAGATTCTTCTTCTCCCCTCACAACTCATGAAAAAAAACTCAAAATAAAATATTGCACGTCCCCTAACCAAAGAAACCTAAGGATCAGCATCAGTCATGGAGCCTCCTGCTTATTTCCTAAAGGGAGATTAAGCTTTAAAGACAAAGACCACCATTTGGTCTCAGTTACCTTGGTGTAAAAATCAATGCACTTTCATTCCAGTGCCTTTCATTTCTTTCACTCCAGCTTGGCCAGTCTGGCTGTTCCCAAGTAGAGGATTCAGATTAAAACAAAAACAAAACCCCTTTATTTCAATTTGCAACAAAACCCTGCAAGTGCTATGGACTACCCCAAAGGGTTTATTAAAAAAAAACAAAAACCAAACACAAAACAAAACAAAAACCCCACAAAACAAAAAACCTTCCTTCAGTGTTCCAAAGGTAACATAGTAAAAGGTTTTTGTGTTGTTGGGAGGTCATAAAATATCTGAGTGACCCCGACAGCCCTCATAAACATACACAACATATCCTATTGCAATTCAACTATAAAATACTGTAAAAACGTCATGTCATGGCAATCATAAGATGGTTATGAATATGGTAATAAGTGGACAACAGTCTACTAACTGTTCCTTGAAAGAACAGAAAATGTCCATAAATATAAATTTATATATAAATTACTACATAAAAACTACATTACCACAGATTTTCCTGGGAATGGTGATCCCACCATACAAGACTCTGTGGCCTCTCTCTAATTTCCATGATGGATTCACACAACCAAGCTACTTAAAACTCCACCAGATGCCCTGCTTGGGTCAAAAAGTACATCCTGCTCTTTACTGAGTAATGCCCTGAGAGAAATTAGCTCAGGTACCAGAGATAACTCATCCTTTTGGGATCTCCAAGGAAGAAGCTTCCAACCAGGAACTTTCTTGGCACCAAGGCTTGAAACTCATTATTCAACAAGATTAAAGTAACTCCAAATCTCACTGCTTTCAGAATGAGGAATCAACTCAGTGCATTGAGTCAGGTTTGCACAAACACAGCTGAGAAAAAACAGCAATTAAAGGACACAGGAGGGGGAAAAGAGCATGAAAATCTGGAAAAAAAGGAAAGCAGGGAGGAGAAAGAAGGCAAAGAGAACAGACTTGAACAGTTGCGGTGTGGTAAGAAGAGGAAACTAATTAAAAATATCTTTGATGGAAGAAACATAACCCTCCTATTACTGGTGAAAATAAGGAGGAATATTAGATCTCTTGCTTATGAAATATTTGATTTTTATGTCTTGAAGGTTATTCCCATACTTTGGTACAGGATGCTGTGACTTACAAAGGGGGCTGGTGGCACCATTTGCTAAGTTTGCTGGGAATTTTGTATTACAAAACCTCTTCTGTCCTTGTCTATGATATTTCCCCAAACTGAGACTTATTTTGGACTATAATCTTCTAGAAAAATCCTGTTCAGAGTTTTACAGAGGATATGAAGAGCAAGAAGAAAAAAAGAAGCACAAACACAAAATTACTTAGTAAAACTGCAAACTGTATCTTGGATATGTTGTAGAAGGTTCCTTGCAGAGACAAGGAGTGAAGTGATGGAGACTGAGAAAGGCTGAGGAACTAGAGAAGAGCGAGATGCAAATTTGCTACACAAGACTGTGTGTGAGGAGATGTCCAGGGAACTGAGCCTGGCAAAGATAGAAGGATGAGGTTTGAAATGCCAAAACCAAATTAGGTGAATGGAGTAGAAAAGGATTGCTTTGAGAGGTAAAGGTGGAAAAGCCTTGGAGGATTCCTCAATCCCACCTGTTCACATGTGCTTCTGCTCAAAGACCTGGGTTTCAAAACTATACAGGAGGAAAACAAATCCCCCATAAAATTAATTCCCCATTGTGGGAAAAGGGAGAGCCAATCTTACTGGAGCTGTTAGGGCAATCTGTGATGCATCTGTTCCAAGCCTAAATATTCTTCAACCGTCCTGGTGATGCAGTTGTAGTCTTACATTAACCCAAAATCAGTTTTTCAACCGTGGCTAAAGCGTTTATTGTAACAGGCTCTGGAGGATGGCACTGAAGTGGCTGCCTTGTGAGCATCTGGGTAGCACAGAGGGAATCACAGCATTACACAAACATGGAATGATTTGGGTGGGAAGGGATTTTAAAGCTCATCTCATCCCAACACCCCTGCCATGGGCAGGGACGCCTTCCACAAGACTATGTTGTTCCAAATCCAATCCAATCTGTACTTGAAGGAAAGTTCCTCTCTGTTGTATTTCAGGCAGATTCTCAATATTATTCAGCGTTTTTATTATATTTAAGAAAATAAGTGGATCAGAGTGTAAAACCATCCCATGCAGATGAAAAATACTCATGGGGCTTTAATCCTGCTTTTGTCACAGGGAACAGTGCTCTTCCCACCTGATACAATGGCTCGCTATGTGCAGCCCAGGTAAGTTGCTGTTTCAACCTTGACTTCATGGGAACGGAAAAAGGCTTTACACCAAATTGGTCTAAATACATTAAGAAGCAGAATTGGGCCACTGAGCTTAAATACAGAAAAGAAAGTAGAGTGCTTAGTAGAAGTGAAAGCACCAAGTGTATTTGGGGAAGCAGTGAGTAAAAAAAAAAGTTTTATTTTAATATGATTCTTTTTCAGCCTATTAGGTTCTCCAGTATCAGAATGAAGCCTGAAAAAAAGTTAGTAAATAAAGGCTTTCAGGAGAGCTTTATTAAATCACTTATGACTTATCAAGTTAAAACTCCCACTCAGATATCTTAATAAAACTTTCAGAGAATATATTTAATTTTCCTGGAAATCAGAAGCCAATTACTAAGTGCAGGAGTTACTGTGGGCTACACCACTGATCAGCTTCCTGTAAATAGAATATTTGCCAACAACTTGAATTAGTTCTCTAAAGTTTCGGTTTCTGAAGGTCAAATAACTATGTAACTGCTTAATAAAGAAGCAAAGAAGTACCTCTAAATATCTCCAAGCTCTGATGGGCTTATATTCTGCTCCTTAGGTGAGGTATTAGCAAAGCTTATTTATTTTCATTTCCAAGGCTTTTATTTGCTCATTCCCTTGTGGTAAAGCTGATTTCCATGATGATTCCCTTCTTAATTTTAATACCCTTTTTACTCATCATATAGACATAAGAATTTTCCATAAAATAATGAAACCCTTCCAAAGGAAATGAAGACAACTAGGAGAGGAAAGTAAACTACAGCTTACTTCTTTTTTTTTCCTTTCCCAATTAATTGATCCACTGTCATATGCATATATGAAAGATTTTTTTTTAATGAAAGGAAAATAAGGTTAATTAACATAAAACCCCTCACTCCTTGAGATGTTGAATTTTGTATTTTATCCATGCTGCCTTAAGTGCCTTGATTTCCCAGTAATGACCTAGTTCTCCTAATGAGTAACATTAACCCCTGGCTGTAGCTGTCCAGGACTTAATTGTCAACTGGAGCTGAAATAGGAGAGTTTGCCGATCAGCAGGTATGTGGTATATTAACTCATGTCATTTCAGACCCTAATAAATAAATCTGTTGCTAAGGCAACAGGAACATCAGCTGTATCACTTTTTTCTTCCCCCCTCCCTTTTTAAAGGAAACTGCCTTTCACACTGAGCTTTTAAAAAAAGGAAATTAACTACATGTAACCGTAATTAGAAGAAACATCGTTCCTCATCTCAGAAACATATCTACATTAATGAAAAAAGACAGTCAAAAAGAGGGCTGCTTTCTACTGTGACCAGGGTAACTGAAATTATTTCCCTTGATTGAGGGAATGTGATTTGAAGGATACATTTGAGTGGGAAGAGATCACAAAATATCTCGGCTCTTTGTATTTCTGAGATAGGTCCCCTCTCCTTTCCTACACTGCTGATGCCAATGGAGCAAATGTTGCTTCAACAATAAATAAGGAGCCCAAGCAATTGAAACCAGGGCAGAAAAAACACCACTCAAACCCAAACACCTTCACTGTCCTCTGTGGATCTTTCTGTAAGACTGGCAAACATGCGATTTTTTGGAAAGCTAAAAGGTGAGAGAATCACAGAATCATTCAGGTCTGAAAAGCCCTCAAAAGCCATTGAGTCTAACTGTTCCCCCAGCACTGTCAAAGCCACCACTAACCCATGTCCCCAAGGGGCACAGCCACATGCATTTTAAATCCCTTCAGGGATGGGGATTCCACCACTGCCCTGGGCAGCCTCTGCCAGAGCTTGACAGCCCTTTGGGTGAGGATTTTTTTCCTAATATCCAACCTAATCTTCCCTGGCACAACTTGAGGATGTTTCCTCTTGTGGTGTCTCAGTGCCTCACAGGTGAATATCACAGCCCTCACTTCATTCCTGCCATTCCATCTCAGCACTGAAGTGTTTGTCTTAAAATTTTCAGAACTGTAGTTTTTTTTTTTTTAGTTTGTGACTACAAGATGGTATTTCTGAGTCTCTAGTTACCCACATCTCAAACAGAGAGCAGGTAGGAAGGAAACTAAGAGATGCTCACAAGCCCCGTTATTGCTCTCGGAAAACTTACTTAAGGCTCTTTCTGTACTATAAACACAACAAACTACTCAAAATTCTATCTGGCTTCTCAGCTGAAGAATGCAAAGGTAACACAGAGCATCTTTTTTTTTTCCAGTATCAAAATTAAAGATGTTTGCTCCTCTGGACTGTAAACTGCTCATAGCCCTTTGAGAAAACATTCTGTAAGAAAGAAGGAGAAATTGATGCTGAGATTTCCCCTACAGCAGAACTTTCACACCTTCAGCACATGCTGGACTTTTCTACTGGCTCTTAAAAACAGTGATCAAGGAATAACACATCTTGCACTGGAAGGGCTCAGTGCTTCAAATCCCCTTGCTGCAGGAAGACATTTCAAGATTAGGCATCACTGAATGAACAACCAAAGAATGGGCACTTCCAAACTGTCTTTCCACTTAAGGCTGAACACCTGAGATTATTTCATTAACTTCCTTAATTTTTATTTGTTTGAGTCACCATCCCCGGAGGGATTTAAAAGGCATGTGGATCTGGCACTTGGGGGACATGGGTTAGCGGTGGGTGAGGCAGAGCTGGGGGAATGGCTGGACTCGATGATCCTCAAGAGGTCTTTCCCAACCTAAATCATTCTGTGACTCTAAAAGAGTAATATCTGCTCCCATACTTAACCCCAGCTTGCATGAATGTGAAATTAGACTATTTTCACATGTGCAAGAGAGAAAGGTGTCAACTTCTACATGAAACTCTCCACATGTTCATGGCAGAGGTTCATCCACCGTGTGCCATCAGTGTCACTGCTCTGGTGAGTGCTGTTTTCCTTGGGAGTACTGGATCACATTCCTCAGACACGGCTAAAAAGTTCCCATTTTGAATTTGTTATTTTACATCCTGTGAGCCTTTTATCCTATCTGGCACCTTCTAGTTAACGCTGTATAAACACTTGTATTTCTGTCTTCAGTCTGCCTTATTTATTCACCACATCTACTTGCTCTCTGCAGGCTGTTCACAATGTTGAGGATGCCTGTTGAGCCTAATGGCATTTCTGGGTATTCAGATGTGATTTCTAGGTGGATTTCTTTCCTGTTTTGCTGTCTTGCCACACCTGCATCTTGATGGGATAAGCTTTGGTCCAAAATACTCAACAGCATGAGGAAAATACAAGTCTCTGTATTCTCAAGTGTGTCCATAGGAAATAGTTTTCAATTGAGATTTCAATTTACACATATCTTGCATTGTGCTGCCAAGAGGAACAAGTTACTATTCAATACTTGTATATATATATATATAAATATGTTATATATTAATAATCTACTATAAAATGTACATTATATATGTACAAAATAAATACAAAATACTCTTAACAATCCCTTTCCAGGCTCCTCTCCCTAACAGCTTGCAAAGGACTTGTGCTCAGCTCACTGATGAAGAGCTGCCTCATCACAAAAGGCACAACACTTGCTT
>NW_027094093.1:35502680-35522680 GCF_029207755.1 Chamaea fasciata
AAATTATTTTATACTGGGCAGAAGTCACAGAAAAAAGAACAACCCAAACCCATATATCTTTTGATGACACAGCATTTGGGTTTGTTCACTTACCACCTGTGAGGCCAGGCAATGTGCAGAGGTCTTTGCTGATAGTCCAGTCCACTCAAGATATTAGAGAGGTTAAAAGTCAGATGTTGCTTATCTTCCCCTTGACAAGGATTTGTACTTTCTGGTGCTTCAGCATGGGCTGGGGCTGCTGGTGGGGAGGGCAGCCCCTCGTGCTGTGTGGTGCGGAGTCCAGGCTGGAGCTCACAAAGTCCAGACTCAGGATGTGCATCACTGGTTTTCATTACAGCTCTGCTCTCCTGCCGGCCAGGCAGCCCCTCTGGCTGATAAGCATCTCCATTCCTTTTAACACCAATTACCTTTTCCAAACGGGCAAGTTTATGCTCTGGCATGAATCTGGGAGGAAAAAGAACAACAACAGCAAAAAAATTCTGTATTGTGTTTATGCTGGATTAAAGTTTCACCTGACAACTAATTAAGCAATAGCAAATTGGAAGGTCAAATATGGTTGATACTTTACATCCATCTAAATGACAACATGAATTCAGGAAGATACACTTTATTTTACTGAATATGGCATCTGTGAAATAAAACAATGCATTTCCTAATGACACATGCATCAACAGGGAGAATAAAAGTCTTTACCTGCTAAAATAAAATAATGCAAACACCTCTGGAAGAAAGAGGGCAACTCTGCCAGAAAAGTCTTGGAATCTTTGCCAGTAGTACCTCCAAGATTGGTAGCAATCCTTTCTCCTAGTTGTAGAGGCCTTCTTGTTCTTTACAACTATCTGAAAGGAGGATGGAGCCGGGTGGGGATCAACCTCTTCTCTCAAGGAACAGAAACAGGACAAGAGAACACAGCCTCAAGCTGTGCCAGGGGAGGTTCAGGTTGGACATCAGGAAGAATTTCTTCATGGAAAGGATTGTTAACCATTAGAATGGAGTGGCCAAGGAAGTGGTGAAGTCACTGTCCCTGAAGGTGTTCAATAAATGACCAGACATGGCACTTTGGGCCATGGTCTGATCGACAAGGTGGTGATTGGTCAAAGGCTGGATTTGATGATCTCGGGGGTCTTTTCCAACTTTATTAATACTGCAATTTCTGTAGTGACCAACCGAAAACAATAATTACAATTTACAAAGAAAACGCCAGACCTGGGAGACAGGATTGAGTTGTACATCCATTTACAAGATAAAACCACCATGGTTTTTCACGGGCGTGAGTAGTGAACACTAAGATGAGGAAACTCAGACAGGGCTACTCATGACCTTCCTGAGGTGCCACAGGCAGTATCAGACACCACTGGCTCTTCCACCTGATGTCCATGCTGCAGAAACCTCTTCCCAACAGCAGGATGCATTTGCACAGCTACATGGAGGCAACAGAACTCATATTTTGTAAAACATGAAATTTAACATTTTAAGCAGATCCAGTTTTATTTTTGAATTAAAGTAGTGAAGAATTATGGACCTCCCCCAGGAAACACTTGAGTGAAGCTCCTTCATTCAACCATGACCCCTCTAAAATAAGGTGGGTAGGACTCCAAGCATGGCCACCACAGGTTCCTCAGTCTAAAGAGCTGCCTGTACCTCAAGTTAATTTACCCACATATAATTTACTCATATGCCTTTCAGTGTGATTATGGTTCTCCCAGATAAGTAGAGACATTTAAATTTTTCATTTCCTTTTAATTTTCAAATGTTTACAGACTGTAGCTTGTTCATTAAACCATTTACTGAAACCTACACTTGCTCCACTTTATCAACCTCCTCCACAGTTCTTCAGAGTTTTACACCATCACAGCTCCTTTCTGGGCTGAGAACAAACCACTCCCCTCCCTCTCTGTCAAAACAAATATTCCTGAAAATGAGGATCATTCACCTCACTCCACACTTCACTCTTTAAATGTAAACAGACCCTTTTTCTTCAAAATCACTACTTAAATACAAACACACACAGACTATGTGAGCTTTAGTGCACTTGTGCTGTTGACTAATCGCTTTGAGGATTTTCCTTCAAACCCCTAAATCTCCTTTCCCAAGTCAGTATGCTGCATAACTATTCCATGTAATGTGTATTCTTTGATTTGGCTGGCTGTTCCTTGGCAATATAATTTTTGTTTTATCTACAATAAACTGCATTTTCAAGCCACTGTCAAAACCACCTTTGAGATCTGCCTTTCTTCCTACTGCTCACCATCACTTTTTGGAGCTGCTCTGGAGATACAACCAGAAGAAGTTCATTCACATTAAAAATCCTCATCCAAATCCATTACCTGTGTTACGAACATGTTGGGTTCCCAGATGAGCCTGAATTAAGCCATTCCCATCTCACCACCTTAGCCAGCCTCAGATTCTCTGAGTTTTCAAGTACAAATTTGGCATGGCTGAATTCCATACATCGAGTCCTACAATCAGGTAATGGTTTGGGTTGGAAGGGCCCAGAAAAACCATCTCGTTCCAACCCCCTGACATGAGCAGGGACAGCTTCCACTATCCCAGGGTGCCCCAAGCCCTGTCCAGCCTGGCCTTGGACACTTCCAGGGATCCAGGAGCAGCCACAGCTTCTCTGGACAACCTCTGCCAGGGCCTCACCACCCTAACAGGGAACAAATCCCTCCCAATATCCCATCCATCCCTGCCCTCTGCCAGTGGGAAGCCGTTCCCCCTCGTCCTGTCCCTCCATCCCTTGTCTAAAGTCCTTCTCCAGCTCTCCTGGAGGCCCTTTAGGTACTGGAAAGGGCTCTGAGGTCTCCAAAGAGCTTTCTCTTCTCCAGACTGCCCAATCCGAATTCCCTCAGCCTTTGGCCATAGACCTAAAACTGGCTGCTGGTGGCTCCTCTGAAGCACAGATACAGCCCCATCAGGATGTACTTTTTAAATATTTACACGTGGGAAAAGCTGAAGGAGAAACAGGTTAAGGGATTCTTTCCTAAACTACCAAGTTCTGACTGCATTGAAAGGACTGATTTACCAACCCAAATTTAACTAAGGTATTTTTAAAAATTACTGTTGTTAAGAAAAACTGCTTGAGGTGTGAGAGGTCAGGCTACCTGGGCAGGCTTGTATCCCCCTACCTGTCTTTAATCTCCTGGCTAGCCATCCACTCACTGCACCATTTCTGTTTCTGAGCAGGTTTCCTGCTTAGTTTTCAACCCTTATAAATCTGATCTGTCATTGCAGAATTCCTAAAAATATTAGATAAAACTCCACCGATTTCTCTCTGGAATATACTCTTTAATATCTTTTATTTAAGACATGTGTGTGCAATCAATTCCATGGTATTTACTTGTATTACACATACAGTATTCATCATCTTGACAATTTTTAAAAGTTTTAGAACACCATTTCACTTAACAGTTTAAAAAAAAAAAGAGAGAGAGAGATTTATTTGATGGTTAACTTTGGAACAAGTTATCTGCATTAACTTCCATTGTTTTGGCATAAAGTAGTTCTGTATATTTTACTAACAACAGTGGAGACATGATAAAAGATGTAGGCAGAGAGCCATAAACAGCTCTTGCTGCAATCCACGGTGTTCGTGGAAAGGCATTAATTTTTGGACTTTGATTGGAAGACGCCTCTGTGCCCAGCCACTTGGATTTTGCTAAATACAACAACGCATAAAACCTTGTACCTGAGGAGAACAATTTCTACGGCGGAAAGACCGTTGTAAATCATGTGTAGTATAAACTTGTCCACATGATTGGAATGATATAATGGATATTGGAGTCCCTAACCACCAGCTAATGTTCTTTATGACACTTAAATAAATGACCTGAAAATAAACTAATAACAACACAAAGTCATCTAAACCTGTTCATGTGCATTTCCCAGAAGCATGTTGGGAAGAGACAATGTCTAGTTAGTGCATTTTTTGTGTTTACGTTTCCTCCAGCACATTTTTGCTCCTCCAGACTCATATTAATTCTTCTTTTCTGCCACCTCCCAGAGGTAGCTCTCCATCCAGTACTTGCCCAGATCTCAGTGATTCAAAACATCATGAGCTAGCAGGACTTCTATAGCACCATGATGGTTATGGAGGAAACAAGGCTGGAGCAGGAGCAGACACAGGCTTGAAAGACTAGGTATAAGACAGAATGTTTTAGATTTTTATATTTTTTATCATGAAGGTGGTGAAACATTACACAGGGAGCATAGAGAAGCTGCGGCTGCCCCATCCCTGGAAGTGTCCAAGGCCAGGTTGGACAGAGCTTGGAGCAACTTGGGATAGTGTAATTTCATTCTATCCCATGGCAGGAGGTGAAATAAAATGATCTTTGAAGTCCTTTCTAACCTAAACTACTTCATGATTCTATAAAACCACCTAGAGAGCTACCACAGCAGAGAAATGGGATTTCATTTTCAAGGAGGAAAACACCATTTTTCTCAACCTTAGTTACAAAACACAGCAGTCATGCAAGAAAAATGCCACAACATTCTATTTTAAATATGGGAGAAGCTTTTGAATATTATTACTAACTTGTTGCAATGAACTCTTGCACATGTGGGACTTTGCAGAAAAAGAATTATCGTCAAAGCTTACAATATTAACACTTTCAACAGATTCCACAAGGTACTGTCCCTTATATTTAAAAAAACATGGAAAATGTTTTACTTTTGTGCATAACTCATATATACTTAAACACTGAAGGTTCAGACAAATAGTAAGGACTTAGATATCTAATTTTAGTATGGCAACTTAGTTTCAACTTTCTTTTATTTATTCAGATTTTTGAGCCTCTCCAACACATTGAACAGTCAATTTTAAAACTTCATGAAGGCTCCACAAAGAGCCTCCCTTGAAAACTTTCCCTTTTTGCATACTGGGTCTAGATGTTTAGTTAAAAAGATGGGTTAAATATTAAACTAATTTCATATGTAATAAAAATTCAATATCCTGAAATTCAGAGTTTCAGTCTAAATATTTGCTACTGTGAGTAACAGATTTTTTTAACTCACAACCTATATATTATATATTTTCTTTTCATTTATGCCATGAAATCATGCTCTGAAGAAATCCATGTACTTTTCCTTGAAGCAGGCATGTGTTTTTCCCACACATATTTCTTTTCTGTAATATGCTGCCATGTTCCACCGTATGTGTTTATTCACTGCACTTTATTTGCCCTAATGAAAAGTTATTTATGGGGATTGGTTTCCTTTCCATGGCACCAAGAGTCACTTTGTGCACCATTTTATTAAAAACAACAACAAAAAAGGATGGAAGGGCCATGATGTCACTGCTCAATGAATAGAAACCACATTAGAAAGAAGAACTGGAGTGCTGGTTTAGGTTAGACCAAATTATACAACTGCCTCAAGAGACTGCAAGGATGGATGGAATAAATAAACAAATTTTTTAAAAATAATAAAAATTGGCCCTTCTGTAAATGTAGTTATATTTGGATGCAAAGTTAGAGTTCTAAAAATGCAATGGATTTTTTTTTTTTTTTAATACTGCCATTAAAAAAAAATTAAAAAGAATAGAATGGTCTGAGTGGGAAGGGACTTTGAGGATTACCCCATTCCAACCCTCCTGCCATGGACAGGGACACCTTCCACTAGACCAGGTTGCTCCAAGCCATGCACACCCTACTACTGACCACGCACTGTACAAATACCAAAGTTGTTTTCTCAAAACTCGAGAATTTTTGCTGATTCTATTTTAAGAAATGGAGCAAAAAAAAACCAAAAAACAAACAAACAAACCCCACACACAAAACAAAACCAAAACCCTAAACGAAACAAACACCACCAAAAAACCCCAAAGAAAGCAGACTATAGGGTGTCAAACTGGAGCAGACAGCAACCCCATTAGTATATACTTCTTTACATATAAAATAATACATTTATTTTTTAATCTTTAATATTATCAATCAGCTGATAACAGTAAAACTGATGCTGTTTATATTGAACTACTTCTCAAAAGATTGCAAGAAATTACAAAACTGGGAGAATAGTCATAGTGATTTTTTTTTTCTCTGCAACTACTGTTACATTTTGCCCTACAGCAATAAAAATAAAAAAGGTGCTGAGTGTGGTCAGGTGTCCTGAAGCTATAGTACAGTTCAAACCCAAAAGCTTGAAAGAAGATCCCCAATATTCAGGGAATTTGATATTAGGGTTTATTGAAGTTGTCACATACTTTCGGGGATCTAATTTCACTTTCTGATCTTCAGCAGTGGCTGTAATTCTTCATTCAGAAGAGGGAAGAGATTACTTGTCAGCAGTAATCTCTAACACAGATAATGCCATATAAATATTAGGGGCTTATAAGCATGGACAAGGATTAGGAGCAAAGAGAGAGAACAGAAAGAAAACTGAACAGAGCCAAGATTAAGCACTGGGAAGGGCATCGCAAAAGAAAATCCAAGGTCTGAGGCTCAGTTTGTCTTCCCACAGCAGAATGTGCCTTTCCTGAGTACAATAAGCATGGTTTACACTGATTTCCCTGCTTGGAAACTGCAGGATGTAGAAATATGAAATTTTATTTGATGTGTGACCATAATCTTCTCTTTTCCATGGCAGAGGAGAAACTCGGGGAACCACTGAGGTTGTAAGGCCCATCCAGTTGGACAGGTTGCTCAAGAGCCTCCTCCAGTCCAATTTTAACTCTCACCAAAAGTCAAAAGAATGCAGTTTTCACATGCAGATATTAAAGAACAATAGTATGGGAGAGAGCTAAAGCTGACTAGGACATCTTCCTTCCTGGCCAGAGAGAAGAACTGGTGTGCAGCCTAGACAACAGATAAACCAGGGAGGGATATCACAAGGTCTGACTTATTTCTGACAGAACAGCCAAAAAATGGTGTTTTAGCAACGAATTAGCTGAATGCAACAACCCTGACACTCCAGTGGATGCCTGATTAGCAGGCAGGATAGAAAGGAGGTTCTGGAGAAGAGAGGCCGATCCAGACCAGCCATAGGCAGTTGGCTTGGACTCAACTTGGTCCGTCTGGGTGGGGAAGGAAGATGAGGAAAGTAAGAGAGATCCCAATAGTAAAGAGAGAAGAAGGCCAACAGGATAAGTCTCTTTCCTCCAATTGCAACTTCCACCTATTTTTCCAAATAATTTCTGAGTGAAATTCCTCAACATCCACCATCCACATTTGACACTGTCAAAAATTCCCACTTCCAATTAACGTTTACACTTTTCCTTCCAATCTATTTAATTCACCAGCACTCCCATTTTTTTATGCTCTAAGATGTCATATCTGTAGGTCAGTCTAAGGAGGATGCTCAAAATTACCTCTCAGCCTTCCCTTCAGTATTACACTTGAATTTCTAACGTTAAGATCCCTGCACAAGGTGCACTCCAAAGCCCAGAGGATTTTAACAAAGGAGTTCTTCAACTTTTATTCAAAGAACCACAGAATGGCTTGGAAGGGACCTCAAAGACAAGTTCCAACTCCTTGTCATGGGCAAAGACACCTTCCATTAGACCAGACTGCTCCAGCCTGGCTTTGGACACTTCCAGGGATGGGGCAGCCACAGCTTCTCAGGGCAACCAGTGCCAGTGTGTCAAAACTTATTCCTCAAAATCCATGCAAAACACTAGCCTGCAGTGAAACAGGCAAAGTGAAAGGCAAAGTTCTCTTTGACATCAAATGAGACTGGGTTTGACCCTAAATATATTATTTCTGAGTTCACATCTTCAATTCTCTGAAATCCTTTAACACTAACTACAAGAATGTGTGCAGTTATAATTTCTGTGCTCATCATTCTCCAGAAATGGAATGATGATAATTTAAGAGCTCCTCAGAAAGATGGTAATGAACTAAAATACATATTTTATAGTGCAGGTGAAAATAACTTATGTGTTTTTTTGTGCAAGATTTGAATACATAGATTAATTCATAGTTCAGAAAAAAAGTAATTTTCCCTATAATTAAACATTATGACCATGTAGATCTGCTGCACTGACATCACAAAGTAACTTTTGGAGCCCTAAGAGTCCTCTTGATAACAGCAGCCAGAAATTTAAAAATTGTTGACTTAAGTTCTGCTTCTGCAGAAGTTCAAAAGAATGAATTGCACTATGGGGAGAAAAAGTTAGGCTTCTGAGAATTGCAAAGTTTTTAAGGCTCTTTAGAATTCTAAAGGATTGGTCATGTTCATTAGTGTTTCCTTAAACAGAAAAAAAAACCCCACCTAGCTGAGCTCTCAAGTGCTTATTTAGAGAATGCAAATTTTATGAAGAGTTCTACCCAATAGAGTACCTCCTCTTGCTAAACATAACTGGAAATGGGTGTTTGAAAACTGATATCACACCTGAAATATTTTTCTCTCTTTTAATTAAACTAAAACCAGGATCCTATAACATATAATTTCCTGTTTTTTGGAACTAATTCCAATCAGGATATAGGGGATGAATGTCCCCTTTAACCAGGCTGCTTTGCAACATGGACAATGCAGAAGGGAGTGCTATCATAACACTTCAATAGTTAAGTGACTTTATGAGAAAAATACTTCCAAATGTTTCCTAAAACCTTCCAAACCGCACCAAAGAACATTATCGTAATATTATGTTTCCCCATGGCCTCCAATATTTAGGCTTGCTATTCACGAAATGATACTTGGATGAAAAATACAAGTTTATGTAATGTATAAATTGTTCCTAGAAGTAAAGTTGCCTTTAAAATTACTCTGTATAGATGTCAGATATTTTACATTTCCAATAGCCTTTCTGTATTAATTGGAGAAATGGCCTGCTGGTGCTTTGGGCAGCACAGGAATAATCTGTATTTCAGAACCCAGCAGTCACCCTGTGATCTTATTCCTAGCAAACACTGAAAACAATAACTGTCCTAAACGATTACATATCATGTTACCCTTAATAGATATCCATATTTCTTGCACAGTATACATAATCCATATAAACTGTACACCATATATCAATACCATATTCCAGCGAATCCACCATCAAAGAGCTCGTTTATAGTAGGTTTTCATTTGACTCGGGGTTGTAACGTTCTGTGCAATCATAAGCAAACCATTTCAGGGATTTTGTCAGCAAGCTGCTTTTTGGCAGATTATTGGCAGTACATATTGGCAGCAAACTAATGCAACTAAGCCCTTCTTATAACTTACAGGTAAATAATGATTTTAATAAATTTATGTAAAATGTTCCACTTGCTTACATCTGGTTTTGATAATTCACTCGCCTGAGCGAATGCAAATTTCTGTGTGTTTCTCAGGAAAACACATACTTCACCTGAACTATTTAAGGCTTTCTCAGGTACCCCAAGAAATAAATAAGCAATGAAGCCTGCTTTCACTTGAAGGTATAACTGAAAAAAGCTAAGGAAATTAATTAAAAATAATAGTTGTATGCACACCAAAATTTAAGCCACACTTTGTCAATAATACAACATTCAAATAGTAAGAAAAATGCATTTTTTGCCTGTTGTGGAGCTATCCCTGCCACAGGACATTCGAATTGGATGGGCCAGTAAACTGGCTCTGGCCCTCAGGACCTGCTAATGCAGAGACTTTGAACTCCATTTGAGAATGTGTTACTATATTAACTGGCATTTTTCTTTTGCACTGCAACTGAAGTTTAAATGTGTAGCATTTGTATCTCAACCAGGCAGTGTGGTCTAGAGGAAATTCCAAGTTCTAATCCCAGCTTTGACAGTAGGTCCCAATCTCACTCATTGTTCAAATGCCGGAAGTCTCCAGTTTTGCTCTGAAAGGATCAAGTTTTTGTCAAAAAGCTCTAAGAATATTAATACTTCTAGTAGGAGTGTCATTACAGGAGAAAACCCCCCACAAAACCCTTGGACTCCCTTCTGGTATAAATCAGGATGACAGTGATGCTGATCTATGACACCTGATCATCTGGCTTTCAGCATAGGGGTGCCAGAAGAATCCCTGAGGAGCCACAGCCCCTGGAAATTCTGTAAAATGCTGATGGACCATCACTGAGCTACCTGTGTTACTAAAAACTACACACCAACTGCCCACGCCCACTCAGTTTGTGGATACTTCTCAAAGTTATATTAAATAACTGCTTCGAATGGGGCCTGTAATGACCATGCTTAATGAATTAATTAAGCATCAGATTTTACTTGTGGATAGTTCAACCTAGAATTTGCTGTTTCTAAGTGTTTATCCACTCATGGATTCAGCAGTTTAGGATTTTGTAAGTCTTGGCAACGTGGTTAAAAACCCCCTCAACAAATTCTTGTTGAGATCTATTGGACACGCTGCTACAACTTGATGTTGCTATAGTGGACTTGCTTTTGATTTGATCTGTTTCAAGGATTCAGTATCCCTTCAGCACGTTGGAAACCTAAGGGCATATATTTGTATTGTTTAAAGGCAGGAAATTCTGTGAACTGAAATGAGAACATATCCCTTTTGCCTTTATGGACTTTTGTTATTTTCTTTTCCTTTTGGGGTTTTTGGAAACAAAACCAGTGAAAGCTGAAAGTTTGAACAATAGAAAATTACTTTCAAGGGGGAAAGAAAAGTAAAATACCAAGTATACTTTTATAACTTTATTCATACACTTTGTATATATGTAAATTGCACTTATCCAAGCATCAGAAAATACCATTCACAGCAGGGCCTTGTATTGCAGCAGGATCATACTGGTTTTGTCATAAAAGACTGCGGACTTTGCTGTTTTATTCCTTTACTACCTTGTATTAACTTGTACCCCACTGACTTCATGACAGAGCTGACTTGTTTCATGCTAACCACAGAACTAGGACAATCACATTCCTATTGCAGGGAGGAAAACTACCAATCTTTGAAGCTTTTTAACTGCTTGGCTAAAAAGTCCCACAACCTTCTTTTTATCAATGCAAGAAAAGTAGGTCTGAATTCCAGGACAGGAAATGAGAACTGGTGGAAGATGAACAGGGACATTTAACCAGCTGAAATTAAGAGTTGGGTAGACACTGCCTTTTAGGACAACTACAGCAGCAAACTCTCCTACATTAGTTTTGTACTGCTTAGGGAAGGACTGGAGGCAGAGTGGCTGCATTAGCATGGAGACCTGATCCCAGCAGGATGCCTCAATCCCAGTGCAGCGCTGCACAAACACAACCTTGCTGCTTCTGGTGCTCAAACCAGCTCAGTATCTTTATTGCTCACAATGAATTACACTGCAGTACTTTATAAGAAGAGGGTTATAGGTTATAGCCACGGTTATGGTTCTCTGGAACACTCCTGCCTTGTGACAGAGTGCAGAGAGACAACTAAGCCTGAAAAAAAAACCAAAAAAAAAACACCAAACAAGCAACTTGCTGGAGGACAGCTCATGTGCCATAAGCTCAAGTGCAGCCATTTCAGCAAGAGCCTGAACACTTCCCAGCAGTGTTCCTCACACTGACTGCTACTACCACACCAGCTTTAGCAGCTAAATATAAATTACAGAGGGATGCAAAGCTTCAGAGAGACATTTGACACCCAAGACTCAGCTTGGCCACTGGATCTGTCCTAGCTAGTGTTTCTTCACTTGTTAATCCCTCTTCCTGGGCAGCAGCAATTATGAGACTGGTGAACTGCAGGACTTGGGTTTATTCGCTTTCATTTGGCACAGCGCTTCGTGCCAGCTCTTCTGCTCTGGGAGGTCACAACAGCTAAAGCAGGGATCACAACGAGACACAATCAGTCATCAGAATAAACAGCTCAGCTGCTTCAGCAGAGTCAAGGAGAAGAATGAATCTTACTAAGAGATTTGAAAGAGCACGAGGAAGTGACTTTACTGTAAGTGCTCGCAATAATGACTTCCAAAGGAACGTTCCTGACCATCAGCCCTGGGGAATAAAGAGCTGAAGGGTGCTCATGTTCATTCATGGACCATCTGACTCTGACACAAACTGAAGGGATCCGTAACTACCAGGTGTTACCCTTCTGTGCTCTTTCCTGCAGATGTGGGTGATGAGGAGGCAGTGCTTGGCTACCACCCAGACATCACAGGGCCCATCACCTCTCTGCTGGAAAAAGCAAGGCCCCTGAACCTAGCACCTATGAAAACCACCATTACCCCAACTGTTCTTCCCCCTCAAACATTCTCTCTCATTCAGCCTACACTAATTCAACAGTTTTGCCCAAGGACTCCAAAAGCAACTAACTTTATACTTTGAAACACTGGAGTATACAGATGTTTAAATCATACACTCAACATGCATATGCACAACCAACCAGCAGCCAACAGTTTACAGGTCCTGTATACCTTATTTTAAATCCTTCTGAAAAGGTAGTTAAAGATTCTTAGGGCAAAAATGATGACTAAGTTCATGAACTGCACAGAAAATTGGCTGTGACACCACTTATTAAAAGTTATGACAACTAGAAGGTCCAACTAATAGGAGCAGATACACTGTTTGCTAGGCTGTAGCTGCAGACAGTATTTTTGGTGCCGAGATCAAAAGAACAAGGTGTTCATATAAATGGCATTTTATTTTGATCCTATTATTCTATATGAGCTCAAAAAGAGATCAAAGGAAAAAGCACCCAGGTTTCACTATTAACACTTAACATAACTCCAGTTGGAAAATCTTTTCCAGATTGTTAGAGCAATTTAAACCCCAGCACATTTTTGTTGCTCTGTTAGGTTAATACACCTGAAGGCATGGGTTTGATTCCTTGACCACCTTTTCCATTGTGGAAAATTGCTTCTATTACACATAATTTCAGTTATTTTCATTTTTATGGCAGCAAACACACCCCAGCATTGGGGAATGCCCTGGTCTGTCTGGGTTGTACTCTCTGTCCTGGAGAGCCAGGCTGCCCTGAAGTGGTGACAATATATTACAGACTGTGCACGACAGTCAGGAAATTCAACACCATTGGAGTGAAGTACTAAAGTGTGGTTCAGCCTGTGCCAAAGCATACCAGCTTCCACTCAGAATGTAAACAAACCTAATGGGCCTTTCAAATATCTAAAAGTTCCTCCTGATAGCTGGCAAGAATTAATGTGCTTTAATACATTGTATTGCTTATTATGACATTATCCAGGACTACTACTATTAATTAATGGTTCTATTGCTGCTTTTAGCAGCCAGCAGTGTTGCGTAAAGAAAAAAATAATAATATATTGTATTTCCTACAAAGCTAAAGTGTGCTAACAAATTTTAATATTCATGCTTTGAATGGAAGCTTCTCATTGATGATTCAGTAATTTAGGCCAGATATTTCAGCATTTCATTTCCACTGAATTTCTTTGACTTCTAAGACTGCAGAAACCTGCTAATACACAGGTATCATTTATTAGATTAACTTTGGAAAAATCAGCAATCAAGGAAGAAAAAGTGCGTATGTCCTTCCCTGCCTTACCACCTCCTCACTTGCTATTAAAAAGCTTGTGTTAAAAAGTCATTCCAAAGTTTATTTTAAATGCCAAAAAGTGGGCACTAATCCCACAGGAGCTGGCTCGGCTATGGCCCACCATCTTGAACACATTCATTTTATCCAAATCTGTTCCAAGGAGGGGGTTTTGGGTGGTTGTTTTGGACTTGAGCTTTATTTTTGACTTAATAACAGCAGATTGTCAGAGGCGAGGAGGTGGAAATGACTTTGGGAACTTGCACAGTCAATATTAAATACCCACAGGTGAGCTGTGGCCTGGAGTGAACACGACAATTATGGGTAAAATGAGATAAAATCGTGTCATGCACAGTCAGAACATGTTCATGCTACACACAGCAGCCAGCTGGCTATAAATCCAAGAAGTAAGCTGGAAAGCTTTGGAGTTTAAATGAATGAACACAGATATAAAGGGAAGAACGGTGGTTTGTCGCCATATGAATGGCTTTTAACTGAAAAGACTGGATTGCTTTCACAAGGGTTTGCCAAAACAGCAACCTTGTTGAGATGAGGAAAAGAATAAGTATGATGATTGGGACGTTCCATATATTTATATTCTCTATTTTGTTTTGAGGCAGAGTAGTCTGATTCAGCGTGCCTGAACAATTATGACGTGGCTTTACATACAGGTGTTCCACTGAATAGGGACACAAGTTCTTTGACAATACCTCTGCAGCTGATGATCTATAAACAGGATTAGTCTATTAGGTCATTCCAGATTCAAATCACGTGAGCTGAGCTGAGCTGAGCTGTGAGAAGCAATGGACTGGTTTTTTTCCACATTTCTAGCTCCAAGTAACTGTAGACTATAGCCCTCTGTACTCTGCATATGAATCCCTGAACCTCTGGTCAGCAACCCTACCTGTGCACAGATACACCAGACCTGAGGCTGCTAAACCAACACCCTCCTGGCAGGCACAGAGGATAAGAAAGGCCTTTCTGAGATCTTTGTATCTTTTTATTAAATAAAGCTGACTAACAGAACCTCCTGGATTACAGACTCAAGAAATGCCCTAGGAGGTTTCCACTAATGGATGAGCCTGACTGACATGAGGTGGTCCTCTGCAGGGCCAGGAGCTGGTCTTCAATGACCCTTGTGGGTTTTCCAACTCAGGATATTATTCTGTGACTTTCTAGAAGTCTAATTACCCCACCAGAACATTTTGGGATCTTTGCAAGATAAACTCTTGCTCTTTCTCCACCTAAGGCAGACGTAATTCCCTTATGAAACCAAAACCAGAGCTCTGGTTCTTACTAAACTCATACTCAAGTATGAGCTAAACTTTAAAGGCATGAAGTAACTTCACACTCATCATCTCTGTTCATATTAATTTATATGTTATATAAATTAAATATGTATATATTTATATGTTTTTACAAAACTTTCCTGATGTTTAAATGTGGCTGTAAGCTCCTGGGTTTGATGTACTCACTGTTGACAGAATCAGATGCAAACTGTAGGAAGGCTGATAACAGCTTTGCCCCCCAAAACCTTTCTCCTGTGTCTCTGAGCTGACTGAATGGGAATTGAGAGGGGAAAGAACAAAGATTTGCTGTTCTTTACAGTCACGCAACGAAAGTGTAGGTTAAGCACAGGAAGTATTTGCAGATTCCAGATATTCTGTGGGCCTTTGTTGCTTTTCCTTGCATTCAGATCTAATCTGAGCCCCTGCACAGAGCTGGACTTTCATGTTCTGAGGTCCTTCACTAACAGAAAACCCAACCCACTGTGACACTCAGGGCAAAGTGGACTCAAGAACTTCAGCCTATGTAGGCATTTATTCATGCTAATGTATTAAGGAAAAATGCATTAACAAGAAGAGAAGGCTTAAAATCATTCAAATAAACTAACAAACAAATTTAATATATGCTCATAGTATAGCAAGCCTACAGACTGAAAAGATGTAGTTCTATCTTTTAGAAAAAGTTTGGATAGACAGTTTGATGTACTACATCAAATATAACTACATTGTGTGATCTTTAAGCCTCAGGGGTTTAAAAATATTAAGTGTTTATTTTTTGTTCTGATACCAAATATGTCTATACCTCCAACTGATTCAAGTCACCACTAATAACCACCGGGATATTTTTAGGAGGTCCTTCAAACAGAAGGGTAGTATTTTCATTACAATTTTGAACAAGCAATAAATTGTGTTTGGTTCTTTAGCTTCAATCAAGCATCAATTTTGGATTATTTGTCTGAAGTCAGAATTCTTAAAATACGCCTTTTTTTTTTTTTTTTTTTTTTTAAAGAAGCAATTTCTGGGAGAAAAAAACATCCTCTCCACAATTTGAGTGCAATCAGCTCTTCTCATATAACTGGCTCGGATTTGAAGGTAAGGCTCATGACCAGATATATTTAAGGAGGGCTGTATAATTCAAGAGGTGCCCCACCCCAGTATTTTCACATGAATAAGCACAAAGAACATTGTTTTACTTTAATTATGCTACTTTATCACCTTTGATTCTCACAATCATGTTTGTACTAGTATCATTCTGCCTTTTGCAGGAGAAGGGCTCATAGCAGGATGGGCAACTCAAATTTGTCAATCAGCGAGACCTGGCACTGAAAATAATTACAAATATGAATAGGCTAATATCTGGCTGTCAGATCTTCAGAAGAATTTTATGCCAGAAAAGTGTTAGGGAATTTTCAGCTCTCACAAGAGCACCCAGCTAATTTGTGATGGATCATCAGTACCTTCGGATGCTTTCTTGAAGCAGATTCCTCCTTTTCCTTTACTGTTCTTTGTGAAGAAAAGGGAAGATGGAACTCTCACCAGAAAATGAGAAAAACATTAACCTCTAAGTCCCTCAGATTTTGGTAAACAGTGAGATCACTGGAAATCTTAGCTTCTGCATATGAATTAGAGGAGAATAATGGGACTGAGCAAGAAGTCATGGACTATGTTCATCAATATGTGCCTTTTATGTAAACTAGATTGTTAATTGAAAACCCATTTTCAGAGTCTCTTAAGAGGCAATCACCTTAAAATTAATCAAAGTCCTGTTTTGTTGTTGTTCTTTTTAATAAGGTTTGTGCTCCTTTGGATGCTCAGAAAATTACTTGGAGCAGAGATTGGAGCCAGAGGTTTTGGGGTTCGTGTGTCACAGCCCATTTTTATGGGGTTGGGGAAGCTGAAAAGGGGGAACCTCCTGGCTCTGCACAACTCCCTGAGAGGAGGGGTCTGTCAGGTGGGGGTCAGCCTCTGCCCCCAAACAAAAAGTGAAAGGCTGAAAGGTGTTGTGTCAGGGAAGGTTTGGGTTGGAGATTTGGTAAAATTTTTTCACTGAAAGGAGCCCACCAGTCACTGGAGTAGGTCACAGTCCCCAAAACAACAGAATTTCAGCTCCCTTTTCTGTCTGGTCACCACCAGGCCCTTAGGTTTCAACCATTTCTTTTCCCATTTACCCATGGCTTTCCCTGTTTTCCATCTCTAGTAAAGCTCCCTGTGTGAGGGACACAAAACAAAGTCTTCATGTGCAATTTTGGGTGGTTTTGTTTTTTTTTTTTATTTAATATACCTCTCCTTAAAATATTCCTTAACTTACTTCTTCAGTGCCTAGAAGTGACTCGTTAAAAAAATAACCTCATAGTAGTAACAGAGTGATAGATATCAAAAGTGAAAATTTGCCATTATTTTGCACTCAAACAGCCTGAACACATCTTCAAACAGAATAGAGAGGAAAGGGCTGTATTCGTCTGCAGATATATTTTCTTAACATTTTTTTCATCACTTTACTTCAGCAAGAATGACCAGCTTAAATTTTTCAGTGTCTTCAAGGACCTTATTTCGTGAATTTGTATAAAAGGCAGAAAAGTATATATAAATGTTTTAAAAGCAGCCAGGAGTTTTTGTGGAAACAGTGCCATTAGATCTAAAATACCAAGCACTCAAATTACTTCTGACACATTTGATCTGAGTCACTTTTGAATTTGCACCTATAAACAATAAAAAACACTGGTTCTGAAGGAGACTGATTATTTCCTTTGCAATATTTTACCATAGAGAAGTTATTCTCTCTTCCCCCCAGATCTGACAACTGTTCAAATATCCTGGGTTTGTTGCACACTAAACTAGAAATACGATCTCTACTTGGAAACTCCCCTCAAAAAATAGTTTCTTCTGTCAATTCTCAGCAACTGCCTTCAATAACAAGCGTGACTATTGAACTCTGAAAGTATCAATGTTCAGTCATCTTCCTGAGCTCACACATCACAGCTGCAGGGAATAAAGATGCTGAAAGACCGCGATCTCTCCCCATCGTCTGGATGTTTATCATAACCCTTTGTGATGTTTAACTGGCACCGCTTTCTCCTCCTGCACTTCCAAAGGGATGAATCACAGACTCAGTTCTTCCAGGAACCAACCACTTGAGCTGTTCTCTGCACTTCCTTCAGCTCCTCCTCAACTGCAGCCAGGCCTTTGATTGACCCCACCTTTCATAAATGTTTAACTGGAGAGTCTCAGCTAAAACGTGTATGAAGCCTCCTGGGAATGACTAACCAACACCTAAACCCCAGATTTATGACAGAGAACTTCCCAGAGCCTCCCACTGCCAGTGGGATTTGTTCAGAGGCTGGAGGGAAGAAGAGTCACTGTGGGAAGCCAGATTTCTTCACTTTCCTATTCAATAATAATACGACACATTTTCTGTAGACTGCTCTGAGTTATACACAGGATGTTAAAAACAAATTAATGCAAACTTAGAGGGTATAGTCTATATCAGGTACCTCTCATTATAATTAACTGTTAATTTTAAGTTACAACTTGCAGAAAATTAAATAAGCAAGCCCAAAAAGAGGCCTTGAGTTCCCTAAATTTATACTCAGATGCTTAGAGTGGAAACTGTAAGAATTCACTTCCCGAGTTAACTTCATCAAAGGAAAAAAAAACAAACAAACAAAGACAAAAAATTGGAAATTCAGTGTCTGGGAGTCAACAGGAATACAGAATTTTCTGAATCAGTGGAAAGGGCTGAAGCTACATCTAAGGAAAATGCTGCAAAGTAAAGAAGCCTCAAACAAGACAAAGAATTATCAAAACAGAAAATCACCTTGGAGTATTTTTTCTGGAATTTCCAAACCACAGTTGGTCTCAATGATCTTACAGGGCTTTTCCAAGCTAAATGACTCTGTGATTCACGCATCCAGGCTGTGACATCAGTTAGAAGTGGCTTCAGTGACAGCATTAAGTACCATCACCTACTAGCCAAAAGATGCAGGAAGCCTCCTTGTCCCTCCACTTCCAGTCCCAATTTTTCACCTACTGCTATTTTCAGCAGTCCCTTGGCTTCTCTGTCACAAAAAGGTGGTTATTTTGCCCAAATTCCAAGACCAGTGGTACCTGATCTACTTCTGTGGCTTCCTGATTTTACTGCAGCACAATCAAGAGAACAGTAAAACACCTTTTATACAAAGCAACATTTAAAAAATCCATTTTTTCCTAATAAAAGGTTTCTCTTAGGTATAGTGATTACAAAAAGTAATAGACACTATTTTTAATATTCTGGGTATATAGCTCTTTAATTCAAAATAGTCCCAGAATTATTTGGCATTACCTATCCAATACAATTCAGAACCTATGTCTAACTTGGCAATTCGGTACTTTTATCTTTTGAGTTTTACAATATACTGAACAGTCTAAGTACCTTTCCACAGGAAGTAATATGGAGTTATTTGTAGATTCAGTAATGGAACCATCCAGCCAATGGTCTTCCTTTTCTGAAGTTCCCAAGTTCCCCTGAAATAATAAAAATTCACCAAGGCAGCAGCAAGAAAGCAAGTGGACACTTCTCCACAGAGTCTCAACAATAAACAGCAGAACTGTGCTACTCCACCGGAATGTTCCAAACCTAAATTGAATGGCAGCATGATTGCTGTGGTTCCAGTTATGTTAATTAGGCTGGATTCATGGTTCATTGAGGCTGCAATTATGCTGCAAAGAAGTGCTGCAAGCATCCCATCCTCCTGCAGTCTGCTGAGTGTGCTTCCATTCCTCTTGGGGCAAAATAGACTTTCTGAAGGGATTTATACACTGGAGTCACATTTGCACTTAGACCACATGCTTGGTGAAGATGCAATTAGATGACCACGTTTTGCAACTTTCCTCTTTTCCAGATTTAATAGGAAAAATAGCTTTCCAAGTTCCTTGGCCATTTTTTAAGCATGCTTTACTTTGCCAATTTGCATACTAAGCATACAAATTATAAGCCTTATTAGCCCCATTTCAACCGTAGGGTAAGTGAAGAAGGGGAAGAGTTTTGCCCAAAGTTATGCAGCCCTTCAGTGGAAAGAGAACTGAAGTAGCTCCCATCTTCTTACAGTTAATGGTTGGACTCTAAGATCCTGGGAGGATCTTTCCAACCTAAATGTTTCTATGGTTCTTTTAATGACATTTCCCGACTTACAACTGCGGCTACGACAGCCCCCACACCCAAAATGCAAAACCTTCTGCTGGAAAACTGATTTAAAAGAGAGGGGCAAATGGGCATTATAGTCTCAAACAACTGAGAGAAGACACAGGATGAGCCAAATTTGTTGGCCTGCAATGAGAAGGAAATAGTTTAACACGGTAGCAGCTCCTTCCCAGGATGGGAAAGGTGTGCTGGCCCTCAAACAAGTT
>NW_027094093.1:35527680-35667680 GCF_029207755.1 Chamaea fasciata
ACACTGAAGTATCAAACACGCCAGCAGAGTTCACAGAACTGCTGATGCTTCAGTTGGAGCTTATTTTTCAGTGGGAGATAAAAGGTGATTCTCTGTATTAGGTATCATCACAGGATAAATTCGTTGTAGCCGACTGCACTAATACAATAGCACTGCCAACGCGCAGCGAAACTTAATCCCTCTGAAGACACACAAGCTTCTTTTAAGTTTCAAACCTATACCATTGAAAAACATCCTACTACTGTGTATTCAAGAGTACTTTTCTCATTAGCTGCTCTTCTCATCTCATTCACTACTTGTATCTATTTAAATGGAGCTCTGATTTAAACCAGACCTGTAAATAACTCATTGCTCTTGGTCATTCTCCATTTAACCACTGAAATTTTGCACAATCCATTTTGATACACCCAGATATAAAACATTCTTCTTGTGATGATTCAGACAGCAGTTTTTATACATATTTGAAAACTCAGACACCATCTTGCTACGATGACAGAGTGGCATTCCACCTCCAAATGTAGTTCCAGAGGTAAATCACACGTATAAGAAAATCAAAACAAATGCAGCAACATCTCATGGAGGAACAGGAATGCTACAAAGAAAATCTAAATCTCTAAAAGCAACACCTCCATGCAGTTTATCTTTAAAACTCTACTCTGTAAACAATCAAAGTTTTCTTTTAAAAGTTAAAGGTGCACAGAAAATTTAAAAAAACAACTGAGAGGTTTTTTTTTCTTTTTGTCTCCAATGTAAAGCATGCTTGGATCATGCTTCTTCACATTAGAAATTCAGGTCTTGTCTGTCCTAGGAGGATGAATGGTGACTGGGGAACTGGAGTGAAATGACCACGTTATCACAAGGAAAAAGAATGTGAAAACTGAGTAACTGAGTGCAGAGCTGCTCTTCGGTGAGGTTTGCGTTGGGTTTGCTTTATTAACCAGTGTTGATCTTGTTCAGCTAATAAATAAGAACAAGTCAGATGACAGATTTGCCTCTTTGTCTCAATACCCCTTACAGTCAAAGTGCAGAAGATGCACACATTGGTCTTCCCTGTGTGTGTCTGGGTGCAAATAGCCTAAACATTTTACACTTTTCAAGACTAAAAAAAGCAGTGAAAATACGAAAAAAGAAATAAGTATCATAAACCAAAAAACTTTTCTCCATATTTCCTTCATGCATCACAGGGCAACAGAAATCACAGAGCTTGTGTGAAAAAAATCACATTATTTTTCTGCTGGCTCTTTTTCAAGTCTGCTCTCACATTTGAGGTACAATTCTCCTGTAAAGAGGATTTTTTGACTGAGTGCCTTAAAAGAGGACCCTCATATACCTATTATTCAATATTGATTTAAATTACTAGGTTTCTTAAGTTTCTGACCTCCTGTGTTTTATGATGTATTTAAAACACTTTGACTCTTATGAACCATTTAATTAACTAGATAATAACTGCACATTTGTCCTACTTGCCATTCACCAAAGTTAAGTTTCAACATTACTTCTGAAACTATCCTGCATGCCTGTCATTCACCAGCTTTTATTTCAAGTTACAGAGGGCAAAAGATTGTCCTTGATTATTCCTATGATATTGATGACACCAACACATGTCATTGGAAAAACTGAAGGGAAAATTTGCCATTTTTTTAAGTCTGTGGATAGTGTTTCATGGCTGGAAGAAGGCATCGGATTCTCAGATGACGTAAGTTGCTATCACTGGCTTACAGGGAACTGCAGATCTTTAGGTCAGATGAAAATCTGGTGCACAAACCATGGATGTTCAAAGAAACCATTCAGAAACAATCTCTGTGCCTTCTACATCATAATACCTCACAGGGAACAGATCACAGTCGTGAGGAAACAAAGATCCCTGAGCTGTATAAAAAATGAAAAATCTCTGTATTCAGCCCATAATTATACTCTTATTTTGGTTACAAGATTCATGGCACACTTGCTGCCCAACTAAGGCAACTCACAAATGCTGCATCTACTTGACAATTTGGCTTCATCAATAAAACGGAGCCTCTATCAGAATCAGATGCTTAATTTTCCGGCTTAAGGAATCCATGTCATAGCTAAAACACTTTCATGTGCTTAATGGACTCACCCCAGTTGTGCTGGAAAGGGCCTTTAGGGCTGCATTATAAATGGCCCATTTTCTGGTTGTATTCTAAACAGTTTAAAAAATAAGTGTCTGCTGGACACAGCAGTGCCCATAACACAAAACTTTGTTTGGAGACAATGACTGCCTCTTTGAGACTGACTTGAGCAGGATCCTGCCGTAGGAGCACCAACATGGGTTGAAAAATGTCTCTGTGTGGTTGGGATTTTAACAGAAATTTAGGATTCCTATGGAAGGCACAAAACAGAGGTGTTGCTGCCTTGTGAGTTGATGTAACAGAGGAATTAAGGGAACAACAGAGGGATTCCTTTCTTTTTAACCACTTTGCTGATAAACCTGCCTAAATAATCGACTTTGGTGCTGTCTCAGAGACTTTGGCTCAATTCTTCTGAACTATCTCAACACTCCATCCATTTGAGGAGTTTCTCCCATGACCATGAGCCCCTAATGAGGGGGAGGAAAAGAAAAAATAAACTCTAAGACTGTCTCTTAGAAAAAAATAAATCAGTCTTTGGCTTAGACTGCCCCAGAAATAGGTCCCACTTGAAATGTGAAAATCTTGATGATTAGTAAATAAAACAACTGCGCAGGCTGGGTTCCTACAAGCTCGAGAGTGTGTGCACACACAGGCATGCATGAGCACACACATGTAAAGGACTTTTCTGCTCAATCCTTCATAGGAAACCAGCTGATGACAAATACTTGTAACCTATTTAGAAATGTGGTTTCTTAGTTCAGTCCTCTGGGGCTTGAGAACTTCGCTCATCACCTCCCTGTGGCGTTACACAGTAATCTCTGAAACAGTGCATGCTAGATTAGCTCTGAGGGTATTTCTGATGATTAAAGGCACTGAGGATCTTTACTTTTATGTGGCTTGATGAAGACCAGCACATCCCAGTCAGATATGGGAGGTCCAGCACCCTGGGAGGGGTGAGGGACTTCAGAAAGCAGACAGCAGCAGTGTAAATGTGCCAGAATATCTCAAAGGTACAAAAAACCACAACCACCTCTTTCCACAGGCACATTCAAACAGCTCTATTGGTTTCCACCTCAAGGCCAAGCTCTTACTTCCTACGTCTCAGCTTTACATTGCTGCCTCATGCTGTATTTGTAGCACATGCTACCATTAATAGTGGCGGTATGTAGGCAGCTCTGAGGACACATCCCCATCAATATCCACAGCCCCAGAGCCTTCAATTTCACTCAATTCCTCATTTATCCCCTCCCTCAGCCAGAAGAACCCTGTATGACCTGCAGCATTCTCTGCATCCTCACTGTGCCCTGTTGTAAAGGTGGTGACTGAAGAGAGGTCACAACACAAACTCTGGTAGTGGAACAGCTGACCAGGAGGTAGAAGCCAGAGATGTCACAGTGCTTTTATGGTTTCTCCAATTAATACTATAAAATGCACAGCACTTAACAGTTTGGGTGTATTAAACGAAAGGAACTACTCCCTGCTTAGAAGTCCTGCTAAATAACATAACTTAAAATCATTGAATGGTCTGGGTTGGAATGGACATTAAAGCTCATCTCGTTTCCACCTTTAGAATTCCTTCCTAAGATCAAAACTAAAACATCCTCCTTCATCTTAAGGCCATTCCCCCTCACAGGCATAACTGAGGCGTAATTGTTGCACCATCATCCCACAGTAAAGTGACCATTTTACTTGGCTAGTAAAAGCCGCCACGACTATTATTCTAAAAGCTGTGCAATTTAACTATGAGACTGTATCAATTAGAGGTGGAGCACATCAACTCTGCCTTCTGACCAGTGCAATAATCCACCCCAGGAGAGTTTTCTATACGTTTAATAGTAGATTTACTCAATAGTCTACAAATAGACACCAAAAACTTCAGAAAAATGATGTTGTTCATCCTGTTTCTACTGATGTTTCTTCTGTCACATGCCACAGAAATATTTTGACAAATACAAGAATATTTTAGAGAGATGAATAAAAGCAATGAACTACAAAATGGTCTTGTTTATGCGAACATCAACATATTATCCTCATTCTTTTGAATGAGAAAAAGCCACAGATCTGTCAGGTTAAGAAAATGATCTTCACATTGACAGGAAAATAGATGTAGATGATTGAAAATTTGAAATTTATTAGCATTTTATTTCCCCTATATTGAAAAATAAACCTCAGCACAGCAAAGCTCCTACAGAATAAAAAACGCTCAATAACTATGAGAAGACAGGCAAAGAAGAGAAGACTGATGATACAGCTGCCTGCTGCCCCAAAAATGAGTGAGCACCTAAAAACCTTCACGATTTATTATGCACACAGCTGGGGCTCTGAGAGAGCACGGAGACATTACCTCCAGCCGGTCTCATTAATAGGTTAAATTCCGTTGTTAAAATTGTTTATGTGTTTCACCTCTCTCCAACCAGCTGAACAATGCCCTGCTAGAGCACAGAATTAGAAGTGTGTGTGGTTTTGAGTCTAGGAAAATCCTTGACGAGCACATTTAAACTTAAGATGAACCTGGGTGCAATTCAAAAGAAGTCAGAGGATGAGGTGACAATAGAAAGGTTGTTATGGGAAGCACAGGAACAGCACTGCTGAGAGAGGATACAACCCCACCTTCCCACTTAAGAATCAGATACAAAAGAACCATCAAAACTAACACGGGAAGAGCTGTGACAGCAACCACTTCACATCACATTCCGTGGGTAGATGACACAAACCCCACACATGCAAAACACTAAAATACACAGGCAAGTTCAGTAAGATCAAACTTTCTTTTTTTTTAACTCACTCTCCAAAGCCATTCTAACATTATTCTGAGCATTAGACAATTTGTGGTAAAAGTACTGATTGACGGTACACTGGAAGCTCCTCAAGAGGAGGTTCAAAGGTCATTTATCAGCCACATAACCTAATGCTGCCTCTATCTATCTATCTATCTATCTTGTTTGTTCACTCCATCCTTTTGTACACAATGATATTCAAAGGTAAAATCTGCAAATAAATGCAGAGTGTTACACTGAATAACAGATTTCTGCACCTGGGTTTGATTCCTGACCATCAGTGGTTGTACATGGAAAATCAGCTTCAAGTTTAATTGTCAGTGTATGGTCATACCAGTGACACTATCATTGAAATTATGGCTACCTGATTTTAAGAAACAAAATAATTTACTGGTAGATCTTCAGGCACCAAGGAAATCTCAGTTTAACCAATACACTGATTAACATTTTTAGCATAGTAATTGTGTACATGAGCTTGTATTAAGAATTGCTTGCAGTTTCCAAGGTATCTCCATATGCTGAACTTCCATTTAAAAATATTTCAAATATTCTCCTTTCCAGCAGCTTTGCTTACCCTTTAGATACCGCCCAGCCTCAGGTGACTTCAGCAGGGTCAGGAGCGGCTCCCCCATGTTCCCACATGCAATGATTCCTAACATTTTAACTGGTATTTTCATCTGTATTAGCTTAATACATTCAGAAATAAATAAAGTGCAGCTCCTCACCCCTCATATAGCAATCCAGACATAAAAAGAATTGCAGAGTTATATTTATGGGTACACACTAAGTCTTGATAACTAAAATAACTAATTGTTCCCAATAATTTCTTCTGGCAGGCAGCAGTAGTACTTTTTGCAATTCACTTTATTCATCAGCAGTAATTCAAGCCATTCAGAAGACCAGGGTTTAAAAATAATATTTAAACAAGGTTGAGGATAACAACTAAAAGGTGCCCACAAGAGACATATTTAAATCCCTGCTAAATATATTTACCTAAGTCAACAGCGAAGTTTTATTTGGCAATTCTGCATTTTAAAGCTATTGTCTCAATTAGGCCAAAAAGGAGGATACTGCTTATGACTGCAAGTCTCTGCCTGCATTCATTTATTGTTCAGTTCACAGTCTCTGAATACAACACAATCCTCCAACAGAGTCAGCTTTCATAATTCAGCAGTACAAAGTCTGCAAACACATGTAACCTAGATCCATATTTCACAGTGACAGCATATGATAGCAGAATGTGAAGTATTAATGCTAGTGTCACTACAGTCCTACACTCTACTGCACTTTAAGAGAAAGCAGCTGCTGAGATGAAATGTGTGCCAACTGTCTGAAGACAGAAACATAAGAAACATTCCTTCTGTTACAAAGGGAGAGACACACACAAACAGACTTTCTTTTAGACTCAACAAGCACAAAGTTTCTTACTTTCGCCTTTTACGTTTCTATTTCAGAGCCGCTCGCGCGCCGCGGGAGAGACGTGCCTGGGTGGGAGTCCCGGCCCAGGCACAGAGCAGCTCCTGAGGCACAGCAAGGCTGGGTGAGGGTGATGCACCAGTGCAGGGAACTGCTGGAATGGTGACACCAGCCTGGCACGGTTCTCCAGAATCAGTTAGGGAATGGTGGAATCAGTGAGCCATTTCGGTTGGAAAAGCCCTCTACGATCACGGAGTCCAACCACTTCCCCAGCAACGCCAAAGTCACACATGTGCCCACAGGGCTTTTAAATCCCTCCAGGGATGAGGACTCCACCACTGCCCTGGGTAGCCCGTGCCAGGGCTGGACAGCCCTTTTGGTGAAGAAATTTTCCCTAATATCCAATCTAAACCTTTCCTAATGCAACTTGATTCTGTTCCCTCTCATCCTGTCACTGATCACCTGAGGGACGAGCCCGACCCCTGCCTGGCTTCACCCTCCTGTTAGGGGGTTGTAGAGAACAGTAAAATCTCCCCCGAACCTCCTTTTCTCCAGCAGCTCCCTCAGCCACGCCTCATGTTTCCAAGAAAACCCAATTCTCACCAAATTCCTGATGAGATATGAGATATAAACATGCAGAATGCTGGTTAGACGTGCTCTAGGACCTCCCAGGAATGCTACAGCAGCTTTTCAATAACCAAGCAGGGAAACAGTCTCCTGCCTGCAAACATCTTTGTCCTAACCCATCCTTGCGTTGTGCACCTGCCACTGAGAGCTTTCTTAATTGGACTAAGGGACACGCTAGAGAACTGTAAATTGGATTAATAAGGTGCATTTTTTTTTTTTAATCTATTCTCTACACAGAGTGCAGTAGAGAACCTGCTCTTCTTGATTTGTGTCTAGTCCTGGAGCAACACCACCAAATGATCTCCCACACAGTGTATCACCACCTTTTACGCCCAGTGCTACAATAAGAGTGTGACATAATCTGAAACGTTCGGCCGTAATTCACTTAAAAACTACTACAACCTCATTGACCTCCTTATCAAACAATTTATTGTGCATTTACAGGCTGGACAATGAAATAGAGGAGGTAAGGTATTAATGGTGACACTATTTGGCAAGCTCATAGCACAGTTCATTCAAAAGGCAATTTTAAAATTGAATGAAGAGGTTTGACTAGGCAATAAAAACAGCCACAATGCCAGTGAACAGTACTTAGGAGGAAAGCCTCTAATTATCCTATTTATAAATCAACAGCAATTTTACTGATGACTTCTTCTCAAACTTGATTAAAATAACTTCAAAAAATTAAAAAATAATCAGATCATATTTATTTTATTAAATTACGATTTTAAAGCATTATTGATTCCCTTCACAAATGAAAATGATAAAAACTTGAGGACAAGAATGAGACAACATTTTTTAAGAGAAACATTTGTACAACACTCTGCAACATAATTATAGTGCTGCCCTTGGGGAAGGGGATTTTATTTTATAATGAGAATGTTTACACTGTTATGGGGTTCAATCTATCTGGGAGGGAAGGTTAAACTTCTTTCCATTAAAGACAGCCTTATAATGAAAAGCTCTGAAAGGAGAATGGAGTCTAATATAGTAGATGTAATGGCCTATTAAATGATTCACACACACAAAATGAATCAAATTCATTGTATCTTACTGCTCTTTTATGACAAAATTGTTGAAAAAATAAAACTATTGTCAAGATAATTGCATATTACATATACTGTATTACTGTAACTACTATTCTTATTGGGTGACCCAGAGTCTACATTTTAGGGACATTAATAGGACATTACATTTTAAATACTTTATAGTATTGGAATGTTGCACAGAAATCCCACTTTCACTCTGAAGGAAAAAATCAATTCAGACTTAAAGTCATGCTGCAATTCTGCATCATTCTTTTTCAATTAAGTTTTTGCATACATTCTTTATGATGTCATTTCTACATTCCTGCAACAGATGTTTGTTTATATCCCAATTTACCAAAATGCTGCCGTACTAGTCCCTGAACGTAACCTCTACAACCAGCTTGTGTTTCCAAAAACACAGTACAAGAAATGTTTCCTTAAACTTCTCCCCTCAATCTACTGCTAAAAATCACCATCCCTGATCATCACACAATAGTGGACGCTGTTCTTACAGGAGCTTGAACGTATCAAAAATACCAGAAGAAATTAAATAAAAGTCATGGTAATACCTGTAAAAAAATTAAATATGAGCAGGTCAAAAATGAGGAAACCTTTGGGATTTGCATGAAGGATTGAAAATTTTACATGAGATCTATAATACAGTATTTTGGCCAACTACTAAAAGCTCTGCAATGATAATGACTGACCATTAAGGAGCTGGTCTTGCAAACACACATGCAGACTGAGAAAATCTACATGACTGCAGTCAGCCACCCACAGAACTGTCCCTATGTGCTCAAGCACACTTCAGAAACCTTAGTTTATTATCTTTCTGATAATAAATGCTTCTAAAATACTGGCTGCATTGTTTTCACATGTTGGAAAGCACCAGGATGTACCCAGTATTATCACAATGCAAGTGAAAGCACAAATAACACAGGACTGAGAATATTTTGGGCACTTTTACCCAGTAAATAAAAACACAACTAGCAGGGTCAGAGTGACTGCTGTTCCAAACTAATGGACAAAACTTGGGACACCACAGACAGTAAAAACTTCAAATTTCAAAAGTTCGTAGAAGCCTTTGCAGGAATTCCAAGATCTTTAAAATACCTCAGAATCTCAAATAATTTCAACTGAGTTGAATAAAAAATAAGCCAGAAATTCTGAAGTCACCTGATGGTATTCAGACATCCAATGGGAGGATGACCTTGCAGAAGTAGGTCCTAATATTTTAATAAATAAAGGACTTAGTTAAGCATTTGAAGGTTCATACTCTTTTCTGAGCCTTTTCCAATTTTAAGATCTCAACATGTTTGTCATTATTTATGACATAGGGAGGAAGTTTAACTACTTATATCCAGCTTCACTAGAAAACCTTTTGAGTGGGGGTGAAAAGTCCAACAATTCTCATCTACAACTGGCTACGGAAACTGGCACAATTTAAACACTTCCTAGGCTAACCAAACTCAATGGATTTTTTTAATATAACTTAAAGCCAGTCTAAAATTTGAATCTATTTCACAGCATGACTATTTCTTAAAACTTTTAACACAAAAGATTGAGGCAAGAAAAAAATACAATTCAAAAATATTTTAATTACAGGAAAGCAGGTGAAGATTTTCAGTTTTGTGTTCCTACTACTAGAATTCAAAGTAAAATAAATAGTCCAGATCTTACAAGTGAAGTGAAATGATTTCTCCTGTAGTACACATCCTCCGCCAGAAGGCAAGTCCCAGTTCCTAAGCACCAGTCAAATGATATTAAACGTAACCGCAATTAATTTTTGCAATTGCAAAAAAAGCAAATTAATCATTCACCTCTCAAGGAAACCAGCAAAAGAATGTAAGAAATTAAACCAGAGTATTTTCAGAAAGAAAAGTGGTGGAATAAACAGCAATTGAGCAACCTGGTCCAGTGGCAGATGTCCCTGCCCATGGCAGGGGGATGAAATGAGATGATCTTTTAAGTGCGCCTTTCAACCCAAACCATTCTGTGATTCTATGAACTCACTTACCCTGCTTATAAAAGCAAGATACTTGAGGAGAAGGAAGTTCAACCCATGAACAAGACTCTTTGCTATTAAAATTAACAAAGCAACCACCCACACATATGTGATACATAAAGAGACAGAGAAATTACCACTGTAAAAGGTGGCAAAATGTGAATAAAAAAATGACACACAGGTTGTTGAGGCCAAAATTCAGTTATTTTCCAAAGGTTCGGTTGGGACTGGAGTGGGAAACCTGAGAGGCAGCTCAACAGAACGAGAACACATCAAATTCAGCCCATTATTAACTGGACTCCTAATTTACCATAGAGGAGCCACTCCAAGACAGTTTCTAGTGGTGACTGGTGACTAATGTTAGACAAGGTAGATTAGCTTGACAGGACGCTCTGAACATTTTCACACTGCAAGACTACAGCTACTCTCTTGGAGTGAAATAATGCCAATAACACACATCCAGCAGATGCATTTCAACAGGAATTCAGGACTCTGTGTATGTGGGATGAACACTCATTCAACAACCTCTTAGCAGAGAAGGTCCATCAGATCAGCCACAACTACATTACAACTACATTACCCCAACTCCAGACATCCCTATTACAGCACTGGAATAATGCTGACGCACCAAACTTGTTTATTGGTTGCCCACAGCTATTCAGGAGGATCAGCTGCACATCCTCCCAAGTCATTGTGTTTCAGTATCTCCACTTACTCAACAACTGCTCTGTGGATACTTTGATTTTCTACCTGAACAGGAATATCACTCCAATTCAAAAAAGGTTAAAAGAGAGTAAAGTAAAAACCAGAGTTTGGACCTCTGAAGACACTGAAGTGCTCAAGTCAAATTTCATATATCCAAACAAAGCATCTTCATCACTGTGAGGCACCCTCCTAGTTAGCATTCACTTTAGGAATTCCAAGTTAATAAATGCTCTCCATTTTTTCCTCAAGGAAAATCCATTTGTTTTCTTTATAGTAGGTCTTTTAAAAGAGAGTCATAACTGATGGATTACAACATGTTTCTACCTTTTCAATCTGAATTTCATAGGAATAAAATAAACCACAAATGAAAGTGCTTGTACCAGGCACGTTGAACCTTTCTTCTTCTATTAGCATATCAGTCTGCAATCATAACTAGATCAATAGCAAAGATATCTGCTTAAAAGAGCACCATGCTTTCTTTTGTCAGAAATTCATTACTTTTTATTAGGGTCATTGCTTGAAAACTTCAAAACACCATATGGACCTAATTGTGGTTTATTTTGGCAAAAAGGAAGACACTGTAGAACAATTGAGGCATTACATTCTACAATTCCATTACTTTCATCCCTCTCCGTTTTATTACTGTGTCATTAAAGGCAACTTGAGTGAGCGAAGAATTATAGTGTCATGTGTACGGGCTAGTAGATTAATAACAAAACACACTCAAGTTTAAAGGTATCTAACAGCTGTTTTCATTATTTTGTGTAAATACGCTTGAAGCATATCTATCTGATTAGTGGATAGAGTGCTCTTCTCTGTCACATGCCATGGGCACTGCTATGTGCAAGTAATCAAAGTGCTCAGAAAATGAGTTTACATTGTTCACTGCTGAAATACACAAATGTCAGAAAGTGACTGCGCATCAAAGCTTAGGCAAATCAGCTGCTGCAAACAAACAGACTCCAATGCACATCGCGGCTTTAAACATTCCTCTGCAGCACAATGACTGAACAGGACTTACTGCCAGCCCAAATGAAGTGATGCTTGTGGAATAATAAGTCGCCAACGTATAGATGTGCTGACAAGTCCAGCATTGGGTACTACAGAAAAGAGCTCAGCTGCTTCCAGAAACAGAGAGACACAGGTTTACTACCATAATTATGTCCTGACATCAGGCAACTTTATGGATCTCACACAAGGTCTCACTACAAAAAAAAAAAAAAAAAAAAAAAAAAAAAAAAAAAAAAAAAGGAATTTTTTTTTACCTTTTAATATTTCAAAATATTTTTTATAATTTTTCATCACGACTCATTTATCAGGAACCCTGTCAGCTGATCCCTCCATTTTTTGGCAACAAAAATGGCAACAGTTTAGGCACACAAAAAGGGTCAAATCCTCTCTTTTCCATATTTAGTCACATCACTCAAGATGGGTAATTCAAACTCAGATGGCAGATAACACAAGTGAACTCCAAATCCAAGATCCAAGAGACATGTGATGAAGTTTGAAGAAGGACAGAAAATTTCAGTCACTGAAAGGAATTACTGCATAAAAAGCTCTTCTTTCTGTCCTCCATTTGCTTCTAGCACAGATTGAGGCAGTTTTAGTATTAAAACTGCTCTACACAAGGATAAAAGAGCCCTACAGACTCATCAAAATAAAAAAAAAAAGTTAAAATAAACTCATTCTGACTCCAATGAGCTCAATGGAGTAATTTTATCCAAATGCTTCAGTAAGCAAAAGTAAACTGAGGCAAAACAGAGAAGGATGCTTAGAGAGCCCCAAGACTCAAACATTTTGCCTGAAGATGGTTTTTATTGAGGCACATCTCACCTAATGCTTTCCCAAACCCCTGTGGTTGTCAACCCTTTGGCACCACTTCTACTTGTCTTCTGAGGGATGCCCAGGCTTTCAAAAACCAACAACACCCGTGAACTTGTTGACATCCCATTCCAGGAAGAGTTCCAGACCAGGCCGGATGGGGCTTGGAGCAACTTGGTCTAGTGGAAGATGTCCCTGCCCATGGTTTGGAACCAGATGGTCTTTAAGGCTCCTTTCAACCCAAACCATTTCAGGATTTTATGATTCTAAGAGTGATGTCTCAAAAACACTCCTGTTGCAAAGGCAAAGAAGAGGAGGGACAAAAAGCCCTGACCATGATGTGGTTTTCTTCAAAAGCACTAAAATGTCCAGATGAACCCAGTACAGTCAGACAAAAACGTTCCCCTCACTTTTTTTCCCTTCTCACAATGGTCGTTACAAATCTGACTAATAAAAATTCAGCCCATCCCAAATGCAGTCAGAAGTCGGACAGATGAGCTGGATGTACCTTGCAGGACACTGCTCATTTATGAAACACATGATTAATGATCTACAAGATAAACACTGTGCAGAGCACAGAACAGATCCTGAGCTGGAAACTCAGGATCTCCTTCACAGACCTGTTCAGGTCTCAAGACTGAAGTCACCAAGCGACCAACTCATTGTCCATATTTTTTTCACCTTCATTTTGGGAATATCATCACAGCAAACGTCTGCAGCTGCCTGGCCTGGCACTACTCCTACATTGCTTTACCAATCATTCTATAAGTTTATCAAACTTGCATTTCAATAGTATTTCAATAGTCATTTCACAACTAAATGTGTCTCTGGAAAATAAAAATCAAACCAAGGAACCACCCTCCACACCCATTTTTTCACTTCCAGTCTCAGTCATTTAATAATGACCAATTTATACCTAGTGGATGTTGTAAGGATTATCCTGAAACTTAAATAATTCCTCCTCTTTCATGGCATTTATCCTCTGACTGTATTTATAAAGATTAACATATATCCCCTTCTCAACCTTTATTTTGCTAGGACAAGTGAACCATACTCTTTTAATCTGCTCTCATAATACAGATTCTCCTAATCATCCTAGCAGCAATTCTCTACACCTGTTTCACAGTTTAAATTAATCTTTCTTGAGCACGGGCGACCAGAACAACATACATTTTTTTTTTTTCTGTGCTTTACACAGACACATCAATCTGTACATTTAAAATATCTTTTCTAGGACGTATGAGATTCAAATACACTCCTTAAATATATGTATATATATATATATATTTAGTATGGTGCAGCTATTTAGCTACACTAAATGTCAGCACATTTGTGGCAACACCTGCACAGCCACCTTTTAGCACATCAAAGTGACCAAGGGAAGGAAGATCTGCCTGCTTCTCTAACACCTGTGAGAACCATCAGCTGCAGATGGAAAATGCTTAAGAGTTCAAAGGAGAACATGGCTGTGAATAGCTTGTGGGGTTTTTTTGAGTGGCAAAGTCATAGAACTGAAGATGCAATCCTGTTGCAGACCATTCATGATGAGTATTCTGCCACGGAGAGGGGAACATACCTAAAACCAAATCCATCCCGAAGAAATTAAATCTGAGGCTCTTCAACTGCTGCAAAACCAGCAGTAAGAGAACTGTGGCTTCCAGACAAAAAGAGCTGATAAGGAAGCACAAGTGGAAAGATGAGGGTTCTGGTGGTGAGGCATCACACACCACTAAAAGGTGATCTAAAGTCTCTTCCAGCCCAAACCTTTCCATGATTCTCTGGAATCATTACTCCCATGGCTGGTTGGGCGCTAATGAAAAGAGAGAGGATGAGGTCTGATGATGAGTGCCAGGGTTGTGTGGGGGCAAGAAATACATACAGCAGGTCACAGATGGACAAGTCCAGCTTTCTGCAAGCCTGACCTGAGCACTACTTAGGAGTCATCTTAAAGGAAAATGGCACCATTTTATGAGGAATCCACTCTAAAATTTACCACAGACTGGATACTTCAACGTAAATACCTAATTTCTTCTTCCTGGCTGCTGTTACTGCCTGTAACATCATTTGAAAGACAGACTGAACAAAATGGTATCTTGTTTGATAATACCCAAAACTACACTGCAGCAGATAAGTATTTCTCAACAAAAAATGTCCCACTACTAAAAAAGGTAATCTAACCCCAAAAGCTTTTTCCTACATACTTGAAGAAAACCTGGAACTGTTGGAACAAATCTAAAGAAAGCCACAAAGATGCTTCAAGGGCTGGAGCCCCTCTGCTATGGCATGGACAGACTGAAAAAGTTGGGAGTGTTCAGCCTTGGGAAGGAATGGCTCCAGGGAGAACTTAAAGCCCTTTAAAGTGCTTAAAGGGGCTCCAAGAGACCCAGAGAGGGACTTTGAACAAGGGCATGGAGTGATAGGACAGGGAGAATGGCTTCCCACTGCCAGAGAGCAGGGTTAGATGGGATATTGGGAAGGAATTCCTGGCTGTGAGGGTGGTGAGGCCCTGGCACAGGGTGCCCAAAGAAGCTGTGGCTGCCCCTGGATCCCTGGAAGTGTCCAAGGCCAAGCTGGATAGGGCCTGGAGCAACCTGGGATAGCAGAAAGTATCCTTGGCCCAAGGCAGGGATAGAACAAGACGATGCCTAAGGCTCCTTCCAACCCAAACCATTCCATGATAAGAGGCTGGGAAAACAGTCCTGGACTTGAACCTCCCACAGTTCTTCCACAAAGCATCCCTATGACTTGGTGTTTGTAAGCCCAGAACTGATGAAGCCTCATTACCATTTAGAGATGCATCTTTTCCATAGTAAAGCAGAACAACCTCCTACCTTAAAAGCACTTCTGGCACATTTACGTTGGGATTTTCATATTTTTAAATGTATGCTATCTGAATTATTTAAAGGGAAGAAGAGGAGGATTATTTCATCTGGGAGTCACAACTGAGCAGGGGGAATGTCCAAAATATAAAATATTAAGTATTTGCAAATGCAAAAGCAAAAACAAACAAAAAATACCTCCACAAAAAAAAAACCCCTAACTAGATTAAAACACTCCTTGCACAACAAAGAAATTATCCGTGATTTGGCAAAATTAAAAAACATTTAACTTCATCCCATTTGGTTATGTATAAATAAAACATCTGCATGAAGTTGTTCTTACACATTACATAAAGGTCATCTCCATAGGACTGGAGAGCTCCGCTTCAAGTTTCCTCTTCAATATGTGATTTTATGTATTCCACCGTGCAGTTTTGCTCCCTTATTCTCTATTCTCTAAAATTCCTATAGAACATCTTCATATCTTCCCCACTGACACTTCCATCTGACAGTACCTCTGACTGGAACCGGAATGGGCTGTCTGCAATCTTGCACACAACAGTGCTTGAAGCAGATCCAACACACATAAAGTTTCAGTCTCACATTTAATAACAATTTGCAAGGCAATCCATTCCGCCACTCTTTTAAAAGGTGCTGCTTGTTTGGGTTTTGGCTGGTTTAGCTTTTTTCTCCCCAAACTAATACCGCATTCAAGATGAAATGTGGCTTTTTCTAAAGGTACTGGTCATTCCCCTACAACTGGGAACAGAGGTTCTTTCATCCTTTCAAAACTGATCTCTGACATTTTGTATTCTTAGTGAAGAATCTCTAAAAAATCAGTTTTCTCCTCCTATTCTTTACATTTCCTGCTATTTTTAGCACATTACCTGTTTTCTTTTATATTATATTGTAAGTACCCAGAATACTTAAACAATAAGGTTCTGTCATTGCCTCATGTAGCAACTAAGAAATAAGATGCCCAACATGACTGTCTCCCTCTCCGTTACAATCCTGTAAGCATGAAATCCCTTTAAAGGGAAAAAAAAAAATCCACCTTCACTTCCATGCAATATTCATGAATTTCATAATAAAAAAAAATACGAAATTGTTCAAACGTTGAAGGGCAGTATTTTGAAATGCAAAATCCAGCAGGGACAGCCTTGTGTATAAAAACCATCTTTCACACATGCAAATGATTTAAGTTCCTATAGACTGAAAGGGACCTGGACACAGCCAGACCACTCAATACCCAGAGTTAGTTTTGTGCCATCTTTTTCCACCCCTGTTAACATTGTATTCCCACCAAAAGCCCTCAGGGTTTTACCTGACTGGGTATTTAGTACTTTGCAGGATCCTATCATTAAGCAACACCTTTTTTCCACTTTGACTAAAAGAAAAAAAATAAAAAGCAAAACAAACCCACCGCTTTATTTTAAGTCTGCCGTGACAATTTTAACCAATTAAATTTAAATTTCACTGATTCTTATGACAAAAACTTGATGCAAACTCTGGAAGTATTTCTTGTCTCAACCAATCTGAACAGGAATGATATTTATCTCAACCCCAGCACTCAGGAGAAAGACTCTATTGTGAAAGAAGAAGAAAAGAGAGAGAACTGAAGTAGGAAGGTGGAGAAAGCCTCAGCAAGGACTTGCATTTATGATGCTTTAAAAAAGATAACATAAATTCCTATTAAGTCGATCAAAACTTTTACTAGTGTGGAAACTAAAGTAAAAAAAAAAAATAATAATTCAGAGTAAGTACAGTTGCATGAATGTACTCCAGATGGAATCCCAAAAGACTGAGGAGCACCATCCATACCAGTTGCTGATGAAGGTGTCATTTTTATCCCTTCTCCCATGACATCCTTCAACTCCAAATGCCCACGTTTATTACAGCAAGGTAGGCTATTCTCTTCCCAAGTTGCAGAGAAATTATTATGCATGGAAGTGCATAATAATCCAGTCCAGTCGTGACTCTACCACTGACTTCCCACATGAATATGCACGAATCAATTAAACCTCTGAATGCATCAATTTCCTCCTCGAGTAGTAATGATAATAATAATAATAATAGCTGCCCATTGTATAGGGCACTGCATGCAATATTTTTAATGCCTGCTAATGAAATGTGCTATTAATTATTAGGATGTGGTTTGTTTTTTGAAAGCCAAGCACCAGCACGTCTCAACTGTGTATTCAAAGTGACACAACTTGAATATTTCTGAAAAAGTGTCCATGGGAAAGTATTATAGAAAAACCTCCTTAAAAAGCAATTGGTATTTAAATCAGTATGAGAAGTAGCTCTTACCAGCTCTGCTGCAGAGAAATTTGCAGCTAAGGGGTTAATCAGATTAGATGGGAGTGGTTATAGGCTCAGTGCCACAGGTTTTGCCCTTTGTGGCTTCTCACATCCCAGACTTGGAAAATATGAGCTGTGATACTGAGAAAGGTAAGAAGCCAGCACAGCCCCATAGTGATAAATGAGTTTGCATCATCTGTCATTAGAACTTCCTGCCAACAGGGTCATTCCCTATTAAATTACCACTTGTCAATGTTTAAAATACTGATTGATAAATGACTGTGCCAAAACTGATAACACGACAGCTTTTATTTTCTAATATTCCTGGTTACCACATTCTGCTACTTCAAGATACAGATATAGTAGGGTTTTTTCCAAGTACTTTAGTGAAAGACAATTTAATCTAATACAAAACTAACAGGTACTGTATAACGATTGGTCCTGATATACATTACATACTATTCTTCTTGCCAAAATAAACCTACTGGTGATTTAGCGATACGGGTAGATCCAAGTTTCACATTTCATCAAATGCTAGTAATCTGTTTTATCAATATAAACTGCATTTTAATGAAAAAATTCTTTTCTTCAGTACACTTCACTTTTAATTCCCCAGAGTATGATAATTCGTTCACGCTGTAGAACAAGAATGTTTTACAAGACCTTAACTCTCCAGAGAAATTTCTCCGTAAATACAAAACGCAAGTTTTATGGGAATGTGTTGTATGCAACATGAGCAGTACCCAACATAATAAAAAAGTGGGCTGCACAGAGAATTCTGCCTAAGTATCCTTGTGAGCTATTGTGAGCCTAAATGGTTATTATGATAGCATTTAGAGGAATACCTATACGACAGATAAAAGAGAGTCAGTAAAACTATTTTTGTCCCTGAATAGATAAAAAGAAATTACTTTTTAGCAAGTTTTGCAGAATGAATATATCCCAGCAGACTCTTCAGCCAGGCCCTTCTCTAGGAGAGCGTTCTTGTTCTTTCTGATGCTGCTGGAGTGGTCTGGGGATAAATATTTTGGGGATAAAAATGACATGTTCTGCCTGGAAGACATGGCTGGGGTAACAGCTCTTCCATGATCCAGAGGGAGAATGGAAACTCCTGCATCACCCAAGACAGCACAGGAGGAGTGTGTAGAAGCATCATGTGAGGAAACACCACTGAAAATGAAAGTGTCCTTCAATGAACCACCTAAGCCCTCACTGCAGGTGCAGCTACCCGAGTTAGCACTAATCCCAGAAGGGGCAGGAGGAACCACCCCACTGCCAACAGCTCCACAATGGAAAGACTCCATTTTATGCCACTTCTGAGCCCACACTGCACTTTCCTCCCAATAGGGGCTGTGTCCCAGATCCTGAGAGCATCCCTTGTGCTCATTGAGTAACTCTCAATGTGCTAAGACCAACCCTCAAACCCCGCTTGCGGCAGGTGAGGAGGAAAGACATTCTGGGGAGCAATTTCCATCACCCAGCTCTTCAGCAGCAAGCCCCAAGGTAGGAACAGGCTACTGACACTTTCTAATTATGCTAATGACCCATAAACCGTGGTGGCAGCGAGGCTGTGCCACTGGAGAGGGCACAGTGCACCACGGAGGTGCCCAAGCCACCAAAGGCAGTAGGTCCCCCAGTACCAGAGTCACTGTCATTAGCACTCCACCTAAGTTAATATCTGCTATTTCACTGGAAGGCTAATTAGCCAAAAACTGCTCTTCTAAGCTATCTATGGCTTCCCACATGCAAGACAGTTCACTACAGCTCACTGCTGAGCATCTTTCCTTGCAACACAGATGCATCCCCAGTGCCCATCCATAGCTCTGGGCTCCTGTGAATTCAAGTCTCTCCTTGCTCATTGACATCTGCATTTTTCCAGTTAAGTTCAGCCCTTCAAACCTGATGCAAGCGAAGCAATTAATTTTCTTTTAACTTCCCCAAAACAGGCTCCTCCACACGTTTCAGCACAAAATACACTGTCAGTGTCTTTTGAAAACTTCTGCTTTACTTCGGAACTCCCTCGACCGGCCCTAAAATACTCTCTAAATTGACAAAATCTGCCTCTCTCACACTGTAACTAAAAAAATATAAGCCCAAATGGTTGAGAATGCCTGGTTAACTGCATTAAGTTGTAAAAGCAAATGAAGAAACAAGTCTAAAATCTTTAATTCTACTTCAAAATGTGTAATTCAGATAGTACAAGATACCCACTAACAATTTCCACTTAAAAAAACAAAAACAAAACCTGTTTTTATTTTCTGCTGCAATCCTCATTCTCTCATGTTTCTTTTATATTATTCCACCTCAGTCCAATGGGAATTTTGAGCTCTTAGGAATGTTACTTCATTCTTGCTTATAAAAACATTTTCCACAGTGTGATAACAATAAAGACATACTACAATCAGAGGAATAGTAATAACAACCAAAATCTGAATTAAAATTTTCATTGGAATGAATTCCAAGGAGTACCTAATCTGACCCTGCTTTTCAAACTGCCACTGACAATGTGGGCACAGATGGGGCGAGAGAATTCATATAAAATCACAGAATCGTGGAATGGTTTGGGCTGGAAGGGAGATGAAAGACCATCTAGTTCTGCCACAGGCAAAGACACCTTCCACTAGACCAGGATAATGGTCCAGTGGGTATCAGTTTTCTAGAGGGTTCTGCTGGCATGTAGAAAAGCACCAAAGACAACATCAGTCAAAAGGGAATTTCTTCCTTGACAGTCATTTTACAGTGCAAAAGTGGAAAAAAGATTTTATAAAAACAGACTCTATTGATTACATAGCGAAAAAAGTGGATTTTACTTATGTTACAATAGAAAATATACTAAAATTAAGTCAATGGCCAGATAAGTGTGAATTACAGTGTATTTAGCTCTGTGCTATAAACCCCAAGTGTGAGACACAGCACACATGGCAGATCAGCCACTGCTCTCCATCCCCTGCAATACCAATGCACTGTGAAGGGACAGCCTGAACTCAGAGGGGTTTTCTGTCTTGAAGCTTAGAAACACACTGATATTTGTTCTCACATCATATACTTCACCAGAATGTACAAAGAGCAGAATTCAAGTCAGAAATCATGTGGGGAAGGTATATACAGAGCAGCCTTGGCACCACAGGATATAACATGGAAGCCAGTCATTGTCAGAACCAGAAAACAGGAGGATTAAGTCAGTAAACATCTTATTTTGTCAAATCCTCAAATCCTTTCATCTCTTCTCATTGTCAGATAAGGACCACAGTCTGCTGGGTTAGCTCTGGGAACATCAACACAGGTCCTAATGACAAATATTTATTAAAAAAAAAGATTCTATACAAAAAAGCATCAACAACTTCCCCTCAGAAGGAGAAAAGCAGCAGTTAGAGGCCCATTTGAAATATTTAAATACACATTACAAATTATAGTGGTGCCTCTCAGAGTATCCACAAGTGTTTCCTAGGATATCCTTCATCATTATACCTCCCCTCTTAAGTGATCATTTACTATGCTGCTTGTGCTGTTTGTGTCCATCACCTACAGTAATTACATTAAAAGGTAGATATTTTACAGAATTAACTCCTGACATGATCCTTCACTACACTGGTTTTGATCAAGGCTCAGATATGTTTTATTTTGCCCTACAACTGCAATATTAATCTAAAATAATCTTAAAAAGCTCCCCATCACACGTATGAGGATGATTTCTCAGATCACCCCTCTCTCCCCAGTCCAAATGTAGATTATGTCTCAGACACAAACACACCCTGAGACATTCATACGCAAAATAAAAGAGGTCAAAATAAAAAAATAAAAAACCCACCCTGGTTATTTTGCCTTCAGAATTTTTAAATATTTTCCCAACATCTCAGCAAAATTATGCATTTAAAAAAGACTGCAGGCACTGAAATGATTGTCAGTCATGCAAATAATCACTTACTTACACTGTATGAGTTTGGTTTGGATAAAGCAAATTACCATTTGAAAATAACTTGAAAAACACTCTGGGCTAAGAGCTTGCTTTATAAATTTTAGCTTGGCCACAATTTTTCTTAACCTTTTTCTCCTTAATCTCCATTCAGTCCCTATATGAATACAATCTAAATTTAAAAAACAGCTTTGAATTGCCACAGGTGCATTTAACTTTATGTAAAACATGTAAAGAAATAGCAAATGTTTGCTGCAGCTGAAGGTCAAAACCCAAAGAACCTCAGAGTCAGGCAGAAGCAGCACTTCAGATTGTTTTTCCTGTCTTGATATTGGGCTTCGTCTAAACACCTCAGATCTCACATCTAGAATTAGCAGTTGAATAAAATATATTTTAGATATAACAGAGCTGACATTAATCTTTGTTTCTAATCACTCTGCTGTGAAAGCTTTACTGTCACACAGTTGTTTATGAACATCTTAGTTTTGCCCATCACTACTGAAAAGAGGTTTTTGATGTAGTTTCAAGTGCAGCGACCACAGTAAAAATGGGAAAGGTGTCCTGCCTTGTGAGATGGGATTTAATATGAGAGCAGGATTCTAAAAGAGCTCACAGTGAGATGTGAGATCTTCCTACTGTACCAGTTTGGGTAGCAGGCTAATGATTTTACCCACCTAATCACCTCCTGCTTTGGACAAACGAGCGCTGTGCGTATGATGACTTCAGCCTAATTTGTCAGATCTTGTCTGACCCCATCTGCCAGGGCTGACAAGTCCAAAAGAGCTGATGTAATATACGAGACAGGGTTATCATAACTTCATCTCCAAAACTAGGTCTGGGCCACATGATTCCTAAGGTATGCCAAAGCCTTGGGAGCCTCTGGAACTGGCTCCACATCAAGTATGCTGAGCACCCACAGCATTCCCTGCACTCAAAAGCTCTGGACTCTAAGAGGGAATAGTAGATCCTAGAAGATATACAGGTACTGAACTACACTGCCATCCAGGCAGCCAAGTCCCTAAGAAACACTGGAGGATTTTAACCCAGTTGTCAAAAATAGACGTTTAAAGATTTAACTTTTGACATTGATTTCTCAGTGATGTGCATCAGTATTTTAGAATATGAAGTTCTGCAAGACACTGAAACTCAAACCTTGCAGTTTGAGTACATCAGCGAGTGCACGACCTCAGCTCCTGCACTAAAAATTCCTCTACCTCAAACTACCACACATGTATATTTAGCCTTTGAAATAACTCTAAGTACAGGCTGGTCAGGGGCGAAGATCTCAAGTGTGGCCAGAACTTATTATCAGATCAAAAGGCGGGCTCTTGCAAAGTCATTGCAGTGCTTCCCATCCTTATTTCAGCAAAAAATGTACCCAGCATGGTGTCGGGTTTAAGAGTATAATCAAATTGCAGAATCACACTCTATTTAGTGCTGGTCCCACTGAAGCAAAGTTCCTGTTCAGTGGGAGAAGAGTCCCTTATAACAGGAAAAACAATTGTGCCAGGTTTAATCAAAAGTGAAAAGGATCCTGTGAATGTTCCCTTTGAGCCACATAACCCACTGCTAATTTCAAGACAGGCTCTGAAACGAGGGCAATAAAAAACGTCCTTCAGAGTAACCGAGGAGGAGCGAAGAGCAACTCCGGCTGCAGCAAATGCCAACATCTGCAAGTCTGCTCCCTGCCGCAGGAATGCTTCTGCCCACCTGGAAAGCCATAAAAAAAAGAGGTAGGGGAGGGAGGAGAGGATGAAATAGCTCCTTAGCTGCAGGCTTATCACTTGCACTGTTCTCCAGCACTTCCGTCTCCTCCTTGACCTCCCCTGCACAAAAATGCATAGAGCCGAGGAGCAGGCAACTCCTGGAAGGCTGAAACAAGTGGGAAATCACTCAAACAAGTGGGAAATCACTCAAACAAGTGGGAAATCACTCAAACAAGAAGGAAATCACTCATCCTGAACGATGCAAGTTTGCACGACAGGCATTGAGGACAGGCTCGGCTGCCTCAATAGCCTCTGATTATTGAAATACATTTATCAATTAGGCGATTTTGCATATTATCAAACTCATTCATTAACGATGCTTTAGCTGATTAGTTAGAACGTCACCATAAATACAGAGTTTTGACAGGCTGGAGGCGATTTATGACGTGGAAAATGTACTGACCTGCTCACATCAGGAAACCTGACTGGAAAATAAAGAACTTGGCACTTCGGTCTGATTATTTTTTCCAGATCCTTAGGTCTGTGGTCAGGAATCAGCTTCATAAATTTTCCAATGGATTTAAGAAAGGATTCCATGTTAAAAGCAGAGTTGAACACCACAACATCAGCAACCAAACTGTAAAAAGCGGTGAAGATTAATGAACATATTGCCGCCACAAAAGGAACAGAATTATTCTGCAGGCAAAGGAAGTAGGATACATATTCTAATAAACAAGCAAAAGGTGCAAGTAGATGCTAATTAAAATCAGCCTTTTTCATGTGAATTAGGAGTAGCATAAGTACCTTAATCAGAAATGTCTTAATTTCTCTCTATTCACTCTTTGAAAACATGTTTAACCTTTTTAAACTAATAATAAATTACTACTACTAATCTAAAGGAGTACATCCTCTTCTAGCTGTGGAGTTTTATTCATAAAATGATAAGTATAGTGTTACTAACATCAACTCTCAAAAGCATTATAAACAGATAGGGCCCACTGTAATCTGACTTTAGTAGAATTAAAGTTGGAAAAAAAATGAAAACGCCTCAGGAATATTTTTTATTGAAGGACAACTTACCTTTGGTTAACCTACCTTCAACTGACCATGTGTGTCAGGCAGCAGGACACTAAAGAAATGGAATGTCATTTTAACCTATGCAGATGTAATCCTGATTCAGAGTATATCCACGGTATATAAAAATAACATACATAGCATACAATACCCTTCCTCCCCCAAAAAGGTGAAAAAAATTGGCATATAACTTTAATGTTTTACTTCTACTGCTGCGCTTTAAAATCGACCAGGTAATAATTTCAAGATGGAGTTCAACGATAATGCAGGTATTATTCCTCCACTTAGAGTCAGACTGGAGAAAATAAGCAGCTATAAAAAACCTGAAGTATCTGGAAGTTTATCCTGGCAGTGCTGCCACAATCTGAGCTACACCAGCACACGCAGCACTAACTGAGGTAAGAAATGCTTTATGGCCAGTTGGTTTTCTCAATATGTTATATATTGTAATACAGACCTACAGGTCAGAAGATACATTGAGGACATGTGTTCATAAGTCACAGGGCTGGAGAAAAGTATATTTGAGGTGAGAGGCTGTCATTCATCCTCTCTGCATCTTTCTGCTTTCTGGTCAAGAAAGAGAACTGACACTGCTCACCAAAGCAGCAGGAGTCAGCAGGAAAAGCAAAGAAACCCCAACATTAGAGAGAAATAATCCTTTTCAAGTTGACTGCAGAAGCTGAAATGCTTTCTGGCATGTTACCCTCTTCCCCACCTATGGTTTTTAACCCGTTGGAAGCCTCAGTTTTGTACAGAAGTCATCTTTTCTGCACTGATTTACAGATGACATGAGACAGGAACCTGACAAGTTTCCGTGCTGCTCTCTGACACACAGAAAAGGCTCCAACAACAACATCTCACCTCCTCTCATGTGTGAAGTCTTATCTGCCCTAACTCCTTCCTGCAGGCTCTGCAAATCAGGGGCAAATTAGAAAGATGAACTCTTTAGAAATATCAGGTACAAAAAACAGAATCCTGTTTTTTTAATGATCCAAAGCACCAACCTGAAGGTTCAAAGTGTTCTAATTTTAATTGCCTCCAAAACCTCTGTGAAGAAGTGGAAAAGTGCATTTTCCCCATTTCTAACATATTTGGAAGATGGCACCTCTTTGCAGATGACCACTGGAGTGTGAAGAACAACACAGAGGACATGGCTTCCATTTTCTGTTAAACTGGGGTTTCAGCAGAACGGAAATGGGAGATGATTATTATGTAACTATGTAAAGAAGATACTGGAGGCTGAAGGGGACAGAATGGAGCATGTATTGCCCCATCCCTGGAAGTGTCCAAAGCCAGGTTGGATGGGTTTGGAGAAACCTGGTCCAGTGGAAGGTGTCCCTGCCCATGCCAGGGGCTTGGCACGAGGTGGGCTTGAGAGTCCTTTCCAACCCAAACCATTCCAGGATTCTATGATCTGTAAAAATCATCTTTATTTATCTAATAAGAGAAGATACTTAAAATGCATATTTTGAGGATAAATGTTTGTCAGTTTACAACAGATGTATGACAAGTAACTGCCACAATAAAGCAAAATACATTTACAAAAAAATATTCCTTTCCCAGTGCCAGAAAACACTTCTTTTTGTTACAACATCTGAAAATGGCTGCTACTGTTTTCAAAAGATCTTTCACTTCACTTTCCCATCTTTACAGCTCAGTAAGTGAAACATGTTGCAAACACTGTGGCAGAGACAGCTGCAGAATGGCCAGAGCATGCACAGATCATTAATTGAGAAATTTCAGCATAACTGCCTTAGATTATAAAGATGCAAAAGCTTAACTTGCACCTTTAAAATGCTCAAGCCCTATTCTTAATAATTCTTCCACCAAGAGAGAGGTGAGAAAGATCAGGGAAATGAATTTATTTCAGTTTAGAACAAGTGAGTTTTGCTGTTTCACTTAGGTCTGTGCAGTGCCTAACCACAAAGCTTTTCAGTGGTGCTGTTATTAACTTCTTTCATTAACTCAGATTCGAGAAATACATTTGTTTTTAGCAACAATAAAGGACCGCAGCCCTTAAAACGTCTGGGTATTTTAGCACTGCACAATTTCTGAATACTAGATGAAAGAAATATAAGGATTTATCTGGTATGTTTACTGCCCTCTCTTCACAGGAAAAGTGCTGCAGTACATTTTAATTTCTGTTTATTTCCCTAAAACCCTCTCCATAATTTCAGCTGGATGCAGTAAAAGCTATGGCCAAGCACGAGCAGAGTAGCTGCAGCTTTGTGAAGCATCAATGAAACAAACAAAGCATCACTTCCAGCCAAGGCACAGGTCAGAAATCCCACCAACAATGGGTACACCATGGCAGCACTGGTGGACTTTATACAATTGAGACGATTTTTTAGAGCAAAGTGGTTCAGCCACACTGATTTTATCAAGCTCTCCTCAGAATTCTGCTGGTACCTCAGTTTGCTACAGGGTCATTGTTTATAGAATCACAGAATAGCCTGGATTGGAAGGGACCTAAAAGCTCATCCCATTCCACTCCCCGCCATGGGACAGCTTCCACTATTCCAGGGTGCTCCAAACCCCATCCAACCTGGCCTTGGACACTTCCAGGGATCCAGGGACAGCCACAGCTTCTCCCCGCACCCTGTGCCAGGGCCTCACTGTCCTAACAGAGAAGAGTTTCTTCCTAATATCCAATCTAAACCTACTCTCTTTCAGTTTGAAGTCAAACCCCCACTTCCTGTCACCATGTAGTCTTGCAAAACAGTAATATAAAATAATTAACACACCAAGAAAAAAAAATTAATACCAGAAAAAGTATATGGAGAAGGACTCCTCGGGGTTGCAATGCTGTAGACAGAAGGATACCTTAAATAACGAGGAGCAGCGAGAGCCACACCTACCATGAAAGAATCTGGTTGTATCCATACTGAAAATCCCTTTCCTGGCATTTCTGGACAGGATATGCCAATTGGTTCTCATGGAAGTAGAGGACCTTTTTCAATTTGCCAAGGTCAGGGCGGAGGGCGGCGAGTTCAGCCAGGTTAAGCACGGAGCTTGCAAAGAGGATCCTGGAAAACAAGGAGAGCAGTGTTTACTGCCGGCGAGCGTGCTCACAGGGGTCACCCCTTCCCCTGTTCCCCACTCCCTCCCCCCCCCAAGAAAAACATAACCCCTATAGGGACACATCAATAGCTAAGCCTTAATACCATGTAGCAGCATTCAAAGTTTTGATCTCTTAAAAAGCAGCTGCTAAGAACCCAACTAGAAAAGCACCGAATCTCATTGGTCTTCCCAGCTCAGTTACAGAGAGATGCAAAATAAAAAAAAAATTAAAAAAAAAAAAAAAAAAGCTGGATGGATTTTATTGAAAAAGGCAAGAAAAGCTGTATCTGAAGGACAAATGGAACAAAGATAAGGCTGACTAGGGAATACTTTGCTTGCCAGTTTCATTACACTTTACTTCTTTATGCAACCAACTACTGAAATTCAATATATGAGCAGGAATGGCACATGTTCATGTTATGACATAAACCCTTTTGATTTATGCAGTGCACTTATCTAGTATGGTCTGCTTTTCTTTTTTTTTTTCTTCCCACCCTTTTTCTGTTTTATTTTCACATTTTTATTAGGTATCCTTTATAATGAAATGTTGTTCCTACCCTTGCACCCCAGTCCTGCCGCTGCACTCCTGCTATTCCACAGTCCATAACACTGCACACATCCTTCAATTAGATAAAGCAGGCACAAACTACACTAACAAGCTGCTATCTTAGCCTTGTGCAGCTTCCCAGGCTATCAGAAAATGAATGTATTTAAATGTGTAATATGAAATCCTGACCCTACTGTAACCAGTGGCAGGTTTCCCTGCATTTCACCAAAAGCATATGAGCATTTCCTGGCCCCTGGCTAGCATGACTTCCAAGCAAAGTGAATCCTGAACTTGCAGAGAGCTGCAGAGCCTCAGACATTTGTGTTCTGTATTTCTTATCACAGGGGATTAAAAACAAGAAAAAACTGAGATCAGGTATCTATTGCACATGGAACATTAAGTTTAATAAAATACTTTTCAACACAACCTCTAACTGAATTAGGTTTTTTTGCTACCCACCATTTTAGTAATTCAGATTCAGAACTGATTTATGCAAGGTTTTATTCTTTAAAAATATTTTTTCTTTTTTTTTTTTTTTTTTCCTACTGTTATTCCCATTCTTCCTATTTTTACATGAATTTTGTGTTAAGATTACTGCTGAACCGACACCACTAATGTGATAAACTTCTGATTCTGGCTGCCAACCTCAAAACTCATGAACTTCCCCAGACATCCATCTAGATCATATATATTTTATCATATCTCTGCTAACTCACACGCTTCTTAGATAACCTGTATCTACAGAACAAACACTTCCTAGGGCATAGATCCTGTATCCATCTTCATCAACCTGGGTCAATGCTGATCTGAAAGGCTTACGAAAGTAAGAGATGACTGTTATTGCCTTGTTCATCAAATATTTGATGGTTCTGTCACACAGAATGCCAATTAAGATATAAGCTCAGGTTTATTACGAGCCATACTAGGAAGAAAAAATGGTTTTAGCTAAGTCATTACTTATTTGTCACTGTGAGTAATGACCTCTGGACCTCATAATGACCTAGGTGCCCAGGCTCAAAGCAGAGCAGGAAAAGCTTCCTGGGGGCAATGTGAAATCCCTGCTCAGCACTAGAGTGACAAAGAAAAATGCAAACTGGAGAAAACGTACCCCAAAACCTGCAAAAGATGAGAAGAAATGGTTGCTTGGAAAAATTTTGGCTAATGACGGGACAAGAGGGAATGGCTTCACACTAAAAAAGGATGGGTTGACACTAGATAAAGGAAGAAATTCTTCCCTGTGAGGGTGCCGAGGCCCTGGCACAGGTTGCCCAGAGAAGCTGTGGCTGTCCCTGGATCCCTGGAAGTGTCCAAGGCCAAGTTAGACGGCTTGGAGCAGCCTGGAATAGTGGAAGAAGTCCCTGCCCATGGCAAGGCACTGGAGCAAGATGAGCTTTAAGGTCCTCTCCACCCCAAACCATTCTAGGACTCCATTTCTGGATTGCATTATGGTTTATCTTTTCTTTTACTGATTTTTCAAAAAATTCTTTTCTGCCATGACTCAGGGAAGAAAACTGGACTGACACAGGATGGTATTGATGAATCTGTCTGAGTTTGAAGGAAGAAAGGGGAAAAAGACAGCACACTGGTACTGAAACCACAGGAAGCAGCACAGGGCAAGGGTGGAAAGTGCTGACAGTGGAAGTGCCAAGCTTAACACACTGACTGGAGAGAAAAGGGCAATGGAGAGCACAATGAGAAGAGATCCAAGAAATAAGCTTGGACAAAACCATGTAGCTCTGATGCCTCTTAACTTGCTCAGATCAACAATGGGATAATTAGGAGAAATAAAAAAAAAGATGGTTACAGCCACAGGCAAAAAAACCAGTGTCTGCAGTCTTGGCTTAGGCAAACTGGAGGAATTCAATAGCATCATTAGAGCATGCTGGCTTGTAGAATGGCAAAAAAGGCTGAAAACTTGGAAAGCTTGCAAGAGGGTAGATCTAAATTTTCTCCACTGTAAATAGAAAGTGATAAGACTCAACTAACAAGCAGATCACTTATCACTGCCCAGCTCAGCACAATAAACTGGTGTCAAGAGAAAACTGTGGTGATGACTAGCAAATTCAGATGTAGAGCCTCAAATAACATTTCCTATGCTTCTTACAGCAAGGAAAATAATTAAAATAAAAGCACTGATTAGAAAACACCCTCCTCGATTCACTTCCGTTACTTCGCGGCACTTCCAGAATTTATCCCGACTCTGAGAGGCTCTCATGGCTGCTTCTTTACTGGCTGAGAAGCTGCTAACTACCAGCACTAACCAATTTCCCTGGCTTTACAAGCTTAAATAACACCTGACAGCACGAGTCCCCGTGAACATGCCCACAGAGCAGCCGCGCTCGTGGCTAATGGACTCACGCAGGGCACTGGAGGATATGCTGGAGTGTATTTCCATTTAACACCTATTACAAGGGGAAGAAAGGAAAGTTTATTATAATGGAACGTGAGACATATATTTATGTCAGTTGTCATTCCGTGTGACATCAACTTTCATTTTACCTCGGGTTATTATTTAAGTAATAAATCCTAACAAGGTGAGCTTTATCATCCCACAGAGTGTATCCGGGAGGTAGAGACACAAGGTGATGGCAAGAACGCTCAAAACATGATAATTCCTGACAGCTGCTGCTTGAGCACAAGTTAAATTGAACAGTTTATCTCAGCATAAAGATGTTATAAGGTTTTATGTTTAATTTAAAAAAATTAACATAAAACCCAGAGAAAGCGGAGTTAGGCAATCTTTCACAAACATGACATACTACAATCACTGTATAAGCTGGATTAGTACTTATTACCATGCTACTAGAGAATTAAGCTGTTTTTAGACCACCAAAGAGCTTTAAATTGCAACTTTTGTCTCTGTAAGGGAAACCTATATTTAAAACGTCTGCTAAATTCAAATTAACAGCTACATCATTAACTTACCATCTCACAAAACCCCCTACAATTCAGCCGCTATTATGGTGTCCTTATCGAGACCTATCAACACGGCAGCATTTAATATATACAGTGCTCTCCAATAAATACAGTGAGTGAATCCTCACTAAACCTGTGCTGAAGGTCACATTCCTAAAGCTCTACCCCAGCTTTCCTCTCCAAAACATCCCCGGGCATTTTGCTGCGTGACAAGTGACCTTCTTGCACAGTGCAGGACCATCCCACACGCAGTAGCCCCACTGCCTTGAAGACTGGCCAAATTTCAGGGCCACCATCCACACAAGCTGCAGTCTAAAGCCATGCCTGAGCTTCATCTGAATCAGTTCACAGTCCTTCTGAGGAGCTGCTTGTGTGAAATTAGTAAAGCACGTGCTTAACTAAAATAAATATTCCTGGGAAGGAAGCTGAGTGCACTTGCAGGTTCAGAGATGTGACATGTCCACAGAATTCTCTGCCCTTTGCTACTGTCTTCCCCTTTATTTCACTCCAAAGGACTGAAAATCAGTAAAATATAAAAGCTTTTTTTTTTTTTAATTACCAGCAGACAATGACTAATACAGGTTTCCACTCATATCAAGCAAATTAAAATAGTGAAGGTGCTAAAGTATTTTTATTTGGCTTTATAAATCTTCTTTGTGTCACGCAGACATGATTTACTCTTTTATGACATTGCCCTAAATCTTTCAATTAAATTCCCATGCAACTTAACTAAAAACACATTTTGCCTTCCCCGTGGGAGACCACACAGGGCATATTTATGTATCTATGGATATGGAGGCTGAACTCTCCAATCCGCCAGGCTTATAGAAAAAAGCGAGTTTAAAACAGCACCTGATTTGTAGTGGAATTTTCCCCAGTCTGGCAGAAGCTCTGCATGAAGGACAGATAAACGTGGTCACTATTGGTGTGGCTGTACAGGTAACCCAGCTCTCCGTGGAAAAAGGGGATTGTTGTAGGATACAATCCTGCAGCAGCAGCAGCAGGGACTCTCCTGCTCCACAAATAAAATCCAAAGCCATAATTCTCTGCTGCAAAACAAGTACATTCACAGTCAAATGAGTTTATGATTGAAGATCTGGCAGTCAAGAAAAGAGCTATGAGCACTCTTCATCCTCCAGCAGCAGTATTACAATAGAACAGACTAAAATTTGGATATGGCAACAAATATGAGCCTTTTAGGGAAAAAAGGGGTACTAAAATAATGCTGTTCAGTAGATGGCACTGACTGAAGCAGTGAGGCCCTGGCACAGGGTGCCTAGAGAAGCTGTGGCTGCCCCTGGATCCCTGGAAGTGTCCAAGGCCAGGCTGGACAGGGCTTGGAACAAGCTGGGATGGTGGAAGGTGTCCCTGCCCTTGGCAGGAGTGGAATGGGATGAGTTTAAGGTCCCTTCCAACTCAAACCACCCTGTGACTTTATTTCTGGATTGCACCAGAGCTTATCCAAACCATCCTGCTCTGTGTTGCCCCCGTAAAGGCCAAGGCAAAGCCAAGAGGTTTGACCACAGACATCCACCTGGAGAAACAAGGGCTCCAAAGGCCATAGAGGCTTCCAGAACCTCCAGATCAAACCTTGTGGCTATGGCTCCTCCATCACAGCTTCCCTTGATTTCAACCCAGCAATGAGCCAAGTCCACGGACTTGGCTTTATCTTTCAGATGTAAACTGGGTCCCAAATAGCACTGTTAATGCCTGAAGTCTTAACAGACCAGTTATTTTTGTCTGTTATTACACACATTTTTATATGATCAACTTACAGAAGTGGCATTTCTGCCACTAGCCCAAGAACACACAAATTACAACCACATATAAAATGCTTTGCCTTTTCCCATTACACAATAGACAACACCGAGTTTCTGAACAATAAATACTAATAAGTGGTAACGTGTGACAGTAGACAGTATAATAAATAATAAATTAACAATAATTTTTGACATGGAATGTACAAATGTCAAAAATGCTTATAGATTTTTTAACTCATAAATTAAGGTTTTTGTAGATAAAGATAATTTGCAATGTTTACAGAAATAATTAAGTCTTACTATTTTAATGGTCTTTATTTTTCAGAACAAATCACAAGGGTTGTCATGCCTTTCATCTTAATTAGGCCATGTGTTTGTCTTATTTATTTCTATGTACTTTCATAAACGTTTACAAATATTAATTGTAAAGAAAAATATTTTTTCCTCTTGCTGTAATTGCTATATGTACATACAGTACAGTGATAAATATTCATGGCTGCTACCAGTTCAATATTTAGGATTTAGGAGTGGCCTTACATGCTAAAATACAGCAGGAAGGAAAAGCTTGGTTTCAACTCATACTGCCAGTCCCTTCTTTTTATATATTTTTATTTTAAAATACATCATTTCAAAAATTTAAAAAGTTACATAAACACCTTTTTTAATTTGCAAATCATTTGGATTCTCTCACAATTCCTCCTTACCCCTCTGATTCTTTATTTCAACGAGCTGATCAGACTATTTATGTTCTTGAATCAAATCTCAAACAAAATTCCAGGCCAGATCCTTGGCCCACAAAACTGAGAACCAGTCTTAAACATTTACACTATTTTTTATGACCTTTAACTCAAAAATATATCAAAAACTATGTGAAAACTGTGAATCAAAATTACTTCTCTGTGTAATATCAAGAAGTAAGCTTGAAAGAGACTCTCACAGGGCAGACGTTTGAGAGGGGTGTATTCTGTTTGGACTGCTTTGCTTTTTAGGCAACGACACTGAAGCTTCTTGAATTTTATTAAGTGTGTGCAGTACTATTTTTTCCCCTGATTTGTAATTAAGTTTGGCTTCAATTAATTACTGACAGATGCACATTTTTACTTTAGTGGCCAGATTGTTCACCATGGGCTACATCGGCCTCTCTGCTGCCACGAAGGAAGAGGTCAGGACCAAGCAGTCAGAGTTGTGGTGATGGGAAGGAAGGAGAAACCATGAATCCACATCATCCTCCTCACTCGAATTCCATCAGCAACAGACAGTGGAGCAAAGGAATTTTATTAGAGCGGAGAATAAGCAAATCAGAATAATCCACTAGTGAAAGGTAGCTATTGCTGGGTGTCCATATAAGACGGACAGACTAACTCTGCTCAAATTGGTGATGTGATGGAGCAAAGAAAAAGTAGGAAGCAAGATAAATAGAGGACATAGTGACTGAAGGCAAAAAATTCACCACAGGTAAATATGCAGGATGCAGTGATGTATACTGAAATGACATTTTGAAGAAAAATGCTTGCGAAACTGATGTTCTACTCAATTAGGTAACATTTAAGCAGCATTATTTATTGGTTGTAAGGCTGCAAATTAATTTAATTTGGTATCTTATCTGTCCAACTCTGGAGAGAAGCCAAACATGTCAAATGCCTGGCATGAACAACGCAATATGGCCAAGGGGTTGCAGCAGCAGGGAGAAGTCCTGGGGCTACACGTAACTACACTTCTTAATCTGAACAGCAAGCTTTGAGCATCGGTACTTCACATCTCCTGGCGTCAGCTTGGATCCAGGATGGCACAGAGCAGTCAACATCTTGGATATGTGGATCCCACTGCAAGCGAGGCTGATTTATCCCACAGAAAGGGAATGAAACCCAGCGCAGCACAGACCCACCACAATACTGAGGGCTTCCCTTAAAAAGGTTTTTATCAAGAGATGCTCGCATAAAGTAGACCAACAAATGAGTGGAAATCATTTTCCATTATTTTAGTACATTTTGGCAAAGTAAAAACTAAAAATCTTCCCCCAATTTTCAGGTTTACACATTTTGTATTTTAAAACCACAGAAGACCCTCTCACTTTGCACAACTGCAGAGGAAATCATGGAATCTCAGAATTGTTTGGGTTGGAAGGGACCTTAAATATCATCAAGTTCCAACCCCCTGCCACAGAGAAGCTTTGCTGATGGTTTAGGGTTACATTTCAAGTGCCCTGAAAATCCTGTCTTCCATGGTATTCCAGACTGGTTTTTATGTTGCTTTACGCACCTTGATATCTAAACATCTTTCTTTTTCTTTTTTTTTTTCTTTTTTTTTCTTTTTTTTTTTTAAGGAATTTGAAGACTGTGACTAAAAGGAACTTAGCTTTCTTAGCAAATGGCTTTCATATTTTTCTAATATCCCATAGCTCTGATTTAACCTCAAGCAATCCACAAACAGCAAGCTCTTTAATTTTTATTTTTTTTTTAAGTGGAATCTCTTAGCTAATTTTACCAAAAATCTCCCACTCCGGAGCATCAACCCAAGGCCTAACTCCTGCCTAAGAATTAGGACCCTCAGGAAAAGCAGGATTCTTCCCAGAAAACTAATACAGTCCTCGAAAAAACTCAGACTGTCATAAAACCTGAGCAGCTGGCAACTCTGTCACCATGAAGTATCCATATGGAAGACCGAGATGTGTCAAACTACCCAAAACGAGTTTGGATAGTGCAGAAGATGGAATAAATAATTCAGTATCTTCAACACTTTCAACAGCAGGTAGTAGATATGCTACCTGCTCCTACAACGTGCCAAAATGTAACATGCGAGTGAGAGCGAGCGAGAGAATGTGAGTGTCTCCAACCTGTTTTCATGAGGATATTTTGCTCGAGGAACTTCTCTTTTTAGAGGCATATGATCTGTATCAGATGTTTGTCAGGAGCAAGCAGCACTACAGAACATTAGGAATAACTTAGTGATTTTTAATATATATTCACAAAGTGAATTCACAAAGTCTTCCGTATACATGTATTAAAAAAACAAAAAAAAGTATTTTTATCAAATATTACAAAAAAAATGAAGGGGAAATATGCATTTCTCCCAAATGCCCTTCACACTTCTAGAATATTTGTTGCTGCAGCATAGTGGCAACTTTCCTGCAGTAATATAAGCTGAGCAAACTATTCCATGTGCTCAGCAAAGTGGCAATCAGATCCACAATTTAAATATTTCTGCTCCATGTTCATGACATAGTTCAACTATAAAACTACATTGTGCAGTGTCAGTCTCCTGTCATCTCTTCCTATGAGAAACACTGGTGCATAAACCTTCATCATTTATATTCAGAGAAGATAAAGTGACACTTCTGTTCCCCAAGAAATTAAAATAATTTAATGCTTAAGGGTCTCCAGACCTGTCTTTGGAGGGACAAACTCCTCCCTACACGGATTTATCAACCAACGCTTCATCAGAAATTCAGGGACAGCAGGTAGACTAATATTCAAAAGCACATCAATAAGGGAAATGTCAAGTTTTGTGTACTGCACACTATTTTGAGCCCCTCCACTTTCTGATTAGAACATTTCTGTAACTCAGCAAAGCCCACACTCGCTACCAGATTTGAAGGATTGCACTGAAATGGCTGAGCGACCGACTGAAGTGAGATTTCAAAGAAGTGAGACAAACACTCGCCTAAATTCAAAAGCTGCCAAACATATTTCATCAGACTTTCAAAAGATAATTGTTTTGTCTGTTCTGAATTAAGCTTTAAGTGCTTTAAGAAAGGTTTCTCTACAAACATGGCTAAAGATCACAAAGGGGAGCATTTGGAATGAATGGAACCCTTCAGTCATATATTTATTTAATATCACTTGCATCATGCCTGGCATATACCATAAGCTGCTTTATTTCCATTTCCATAACATGATTTTAAGGATAATCTATACTGATGTCCTACCATTTTATTTCACATGTTACCATAACAGGGCTTTTATTTACAATGCAACCAGGGAAAGAGAAGAAAATAAAGGGTCTCAGCTCTGCAGCTTGGAGCTCCTGACACAGAATGTAACAGACTGATGCAAGAGCTGAGACAAACAGGAGAGAATTCAAAGAAAAAGAGAACACGTCAAACTCATGAGAGGATTTAACAGCCATGGAAATGAAGCCTCTTGGCCTTTTTTGTTCTCCAGCTCCTGGCTGAGAGTTTTGGAGGGTTGACAATGACATCAGACATTTACAGTCATGTTTGGTCAACTTAAACCACACAGACCTGCTCCTTGAGTGAGCAACCCATACCTCAACACTCCAAAATCCTGGTATTTCCCCACATGCAAAAACCCAATAATAAAATAATAATTTAATGAAAATACTTCTCAGCTTCCACATTATTTCACAAATAACGCTTTCCCAGCACTATTCATATGCAACTATCACTTCAGAATTCTTTTTATCATTAAATAAAGCATCCAGTGCTAAATTCCTAATATTCCCCAGGAAAACAAAAGAGAAATATGCGCCTCTGGGGTTGAAATCATATGCTAAAAAGTCAGAACACCACACCAGATGCTTTCTGATCTTTAAGATTAAGAAACTGAGGCCAAGGCTTGTTTATCAAGGGCCATCAAGCAAACCAGGGCAACAGTGAGAAGTCAGGAGCCCAAGCCAGAGCTGAAGATAAGTGAATGTCATGGTCTAGTGATTTAATCAGCTCATGAAAGATCATGTAAGTGTTTATGTATCTTATGGACCCTGCTCACCACAGTACCTGACAGGTTTCCCAAAATAATATCTTTGTGATAAGTACAGAGTGATACAGCATTTTCAGATCTGGTATCTCCACTCCCAGAGAGATGTACATGCACAGATGTCTGCGTGCAGGCACATGCAGATACACGACACATAAATACTACATACACACATATTTGCTAGCAAAATCCACCATAAAACTACGAAACGTTCCGAATTGAGCTATTTAAACTGTGGCCAGGAAAACTGTTGACAAGAGCTAATTTGTTATTGAAAAAAGATTGTGCATCTCTCCACGACAGAAACCTAAAAATCTGTTCAAGATGGCTGGGCAAGGAGCTTTCATATCTGCAAAGGCTGAGCAAAGTGAAGTAGTTTTGGTCAAGGTCTCCAAATAACACCATTTTTCCAGCAATGCCTTTGAACTACACATAAAACCTTTCAGGAGCTCCTGAAAAGGAAACTTGACTCAAGCTGTTTGTCAAGATGACTGGAGATGTTCTTTGGAAAGTATTTCCAAAAAATTCTGGAGCAATGGTAGCTGTACAATCATATGGGATTAATTTTCTGTATATATCTCTTTATACTGCTGGAAGAAACAAATTAACTTGAAAATTCAAAGATCTTTATACAGCCCTGTGCTCTTAGGTACAAATATTTAAGTAATCTTTACTTCCTGTCAAACACTGAAATGGATATTAAATTATATTAAATTATTATAGATACAAGTAGTAAAAATGTTTTTCAGCTTTCTCTGTTAGCTCCTGTACCTTGGTATTTCTTACACAGAGTAAAAAAGATATTTTAATATTATCTTTGATTTAAATTGCTTCTTGTATTAAAACACAAACTTTGTGCTGGATGTATAAACACCTGCCTAGAAGCCTCACAAATTTTCCCTGTAAAGGATCACAGGTTTAAAAAAACAGTAATAATTTCCAATATTCCTTTCCCTGACGGTTTCAGGATGCCATCCCTTTAACCATCTTTTTTTTCTTTTCCCTTGAAGTAAACAAAAAAATGAACAAACCATACAGAAGGAAGGAGCTTCAAAATGTCAGCCCCAACTGAACCCAAAACTCCCCACCGAGCCCTGTGACCCCCATTTGTATGGGCTCAGCACAGTGGGAGCTGTCCCAGCCTGCAGGTACATGGAAGGGGTAAAATGGTCCCCTTGACTTCACATATGAAATTAAAGAAAAGAATAAAATTAATATAAAAAGAATAGGAGGGAAAAAAAAAATAAAATGTGGGAAATGTCCCTCTCTCCTGTTCCAGGACCTGTGGATTGACTTGATGAGAATGAAGCAATCTGGTGGATAAAATACAAAATATTCATTTTTTTCCTTCTCTCTTGTGCCTATGTATGAGCAGAAAGAACAAAATGAAGGAGCAAGGAACTAGTGAAAAAAAAAAAATCAAGCCAAAATTACATCCGTCAGGGTGATGGAGTGCAGTGTCCTGCCCAGTCCCACCGCAGACCTCCTCAGGGCTACTGTTTCAAGTAAAAATTAAACAAGATGACACAGAAACAGTCCAAGATTGACATTTTCCAGCTTTGTGTCATGTTACATTATTTGAATGAATCTCAACTTTTAAAAACATCTAAAGAAAAGCGAGTGAGGGCTGTATAAAACAAAAAGACATGTAAGAAATAGGACTCTCACTAGAAGAAAGAGAGCCACCCATGTTGATACTACCAAAGGTAAGAATATTTTTAAGGACACTGTTACCTATCCCAGTCACTCTTTTTCTTGCCAGATTAATATGAAAGATGTTTATTATTCCACTAGCATTTTCCCCCCGTAGTTTTACTCAGGTTGTGTCCATAGGTCCATCTCAAGGGTTGCTGATGAAGCTCAGTGTTCCCACCACAGCTGCTCTCCCAAACATCTTTAAGGTCCAGAGTCCACAGCACAAGGGCTCAGCTTTATTGGAAGGATAAAGTTCTGAAACTACTGAAAAAGCTGTTCAGAAGTATGAAAAATAATATGCAGGATTTTTTTCCTCAGTTACCAAGAAATTCGAAGCAGCCAGCAATCAACCTCACTCTTCTCAACACTCAAAAGCACTTACAGAAAGCCTGTTCTTAACCCTGCTGCACAGAAAAAAATTCCCTTTTATCTTCCATTTATTTTCATTTTTACCTGAAAGGCAGAAAGAGTTGGGTTTTATGTACACGAAACACGAACTGAACTTTTTTTGCAGTGCATTAGACTGCGGTCGCTTTCCCCCCATATGAATGCATACCTGAATTTCCACAAAAAAAAAACCCCAAAAAACAAAAAACCCAACACAATATTGCCCTTCTGATTTAAGCATGGCCTGTTACCCACTGTAACGTTCATCTATACATGTTCTCACTGTTTAAGAACTCGGCGCAGGTGTTATTAATAAAATAAATTTATTTTTAAAAAGGATGCTATTCTATAAGCTTTGAAGCTCACACATAGTCTAACTTAAGCCAGCTTGGGCTCATCTGGTCTTTAAATGAGCCCTTTCATGTGGTCAGCCCACGAGCCATACGTACTGCTGCTCAATCACGCCACTGTACATCGTCAGCGCGAGGATGATTTGCATGATTTGCATTTCCTGTGCGCTCCAGCTTCAAGGAGCTCTAAAGCACCACGTACAAAAGAAACCACTGCCAAGTAATGCAAAGATTTTTTAGTTAAACCAGATGAGACCCTGTTTCAGGCAGCCTTGCCAATAGTGAAAAAGGAAAAAAAAAAAAAAATCAACAAAAAGAGGGGAAAAAAATAAAAAAAAGTCTCAGGGATATCCTGTTAAATGAGGATTTATTTGGAGGGAATCTGAACCTTAGATTAATAGCCTTTACTTTTAAAATATAAAAGCTCTATGAGACCCTTAATAAATACGGCCTAGCAGAAAATAATTCAGCTAAGAACTTTTCTTCCCCAATATTTCTTAGGTTTTGGCACTACATTACGTTCATTATTTATTTATTTATTTAATAGCACATAAATGGATCCTGATTACATTCAGTTTCATAAGGTAGAAAAACTAACCTAATTAAACTGAATTCACTGATAGCTGGCGAATACTTGTCCTCATGAAGAAATCTTCTATTTTATCCCAAATGAACAGTAAAACCTATTGGACAAACAGCTAAGACAGAAACAGCATTACAGTGGGCTTCAATGAATAAGAACTAAAATTAAAAAAAATGTACCAGAGCCTCGTTGTCATGAAAAACAGAGACAGATGGGGAGCCAGACCTATAGGATGCTACAAATAGATGAATATCTTGTAAGGATTTCAACAAATGTTACAAGACCTAGTCAAAATCTGAAAAAGTACAATGCAGCAGCACAAGCAAATCTGAAGTTCACCTGAAATCCAAGTCATACTATCATCATTATATAGAATATCAATGTTTCAAGAATAACAATAAAGAACATAGCCTTTATAAATCTTTTGTAGATAACGGCACAGCTAAAAATGTCATTACTCAGTACAAAGAAAATAAAATTAAGGAATTTTGCTGTAACAGCTACTTTGGAAATGAGGGGCATCCCCAACTTAAAAATACAGGCGGGCACATGCACTCCACATTCCAATATTGGATTGTATGGCAAGTCTCCCTTTAAACTGGCAGATAAATTGAGATGGGTAAAGAATATCAGGCTGACTGAGTGAGCTGTATGTGCCCAGCTACAGAGTGTAGCCTGACAGAGACCCAAGTCAGGCTGCTCCAGGAATCTGCACATCATCACACTCCAGAAAAACCACAGCGAACTCCCGGCGCTGCTGCTTCCAAAGGACTCTCGATTTTACAAAATTAAGTTGCATCTTCTTTGTTTTTCTTTTTTTTTTTCCCCCGTATTGTTCAAATGGAACCAAATGTAAGATGTGGGCGAAACCGTTAGCGAGGGGTTAAATTCTGTCTTGAACACAAAAATTCCACTTATTTCATTGTTGTCTGCAAATATACAGTCAAGAGCCACATTTAATCACCACACGCAGTTTCTATATTGTGACTGTAAGATTTAGTAATCGAAATGGCTACCAGAATAAAAATGCACTCTGTCATTTTTCCACTTAGACAGCCCCTGTATAATGCTCTTAAAGGTCAGCTAATTTTATTATGGAAAGTAACTAATAACCTTTATTAATTCTTACGCTCGCAGTTTTCGAACACGCCGACCAAATAAATAATGCACTGCAGGAAGACACCACACAAACCAAGCTGTTGAATACAATCTCTCTGCATTTGCAACAGACAAAAGAGGTCATTAGAAATGTAATACACAGGGGTTTTTTTCCTCAGGAAACTAGGAAAACGTGGATAGACAGAGCATTTTAAAAGCCAGGCTGCTGGTCCTCCCCTGTGCTCCAAGATGCTGAGACCACCAAATGAGGTGCTAAATTCACTAATACCCAAGCACAACCATGACTCCAAATGTTATGCAGCACCTTTTTGGTTTTTTTCTAATTGCCTAAATCTGCAGGATGTGCTCAGTATTGGAGACTATAGGAGTCTTGCTTAGAAACTTTTCTGCTGTTTCATTTAATAAAATTACTGGAAAACATGAAGATAACTAAGTTAAAAATATGGGTGTTTATATTTTTTTCTCGCAATATCTCTTGCATAGAAAGCATCATTTTGTTGCACACACACAAAATGATACAAGAATATTCCCATTTATTAAGGATTTTTGCTTTCCTTAAGTGGATCAGAATGCAGAACTGCTCATGGTCAGCCTCTCCAAGCAAACTGCTTTGAGTGAGTTTGTTTCTAAGAAACATTACAGCGCCGGAAACTAAAAATAGACAGCTATTTTTAGCCATTTAATCACATGAGGAAAAAGACACAGTTTGTATCAGTCTTCTTTAATTTACAAAATAATTCCATAACGTGCCCTGTGTGTGTATATCATGAAAATCCCTGGCACTCAACCTCCAGGCTCACACACCGGCTGCAAGTGGAAGCAAAATCGGGTTTAAAAGATTCCAGCAACAATAGTCTTGTGACTAAATCAGAAACAGAAGCACAAGTCATGAGCCAAACAGATACCTATCGGTTTCCTTGAGCTTAATCTGATTAAAACATGGCTCTCAAAAATGTTAAATAGAATGCCACGTCAGAGAGCTGGCAAATGATAAAAATAGTTCATGACAGGAAATCATTATTAAAGCAGCATTACTTGTGTATCTGTTATGGAAATTTCCCTGTAATTTTTCTAGGTTTCCCCTTATGCTTTTGTTGAGTTGCTATTACACTTCTTTTTTTTTTTTTTTCTTTCCTCAATGGCACATAAGTTTGAGATGTAAAAAGAAAATTATCATTGCAATTTTCCAACTATACTCTGCTCAATACCATCTCAAGTGTGTCATACATCATCTTGTCATTCACTTGAACAAGAAATCACATAATATGCAGAGGTAGAAAATAATCTGAAAAGGGGAAGTGCCACTAGGGCAAAACCACATTCATATGCCAACACAGGGGAAAATTTAAAAAAAAAAAAAAATTAAACTTCATCTTAACTTCAAGGGCTTTCATAACAAAAGCATCTTAAAAATACTTAATTGGGGGAAAAAGTTTCTATGAAAAGCTGCTGGGAATGACAGTAGAGCATTCTAGAGTTCACCAAACAATATTAGAAAAACCATTGAGAATATACAATATACAAATCAACCTGAATGTTTTAAACAGTTTACACAATTAAAAGAAGATTCAGAATCCTAAGAAAAAATTTTAAAAAGAAAATCAGTATTACAATCCTCCTACAATTGCCACTCCCCTCACCAACATCCTACACATTATCCTTCTGAGCACCCCATAAAATACAAACTAGAGTTGTAGTATCTTGTCCTGACTTCAGTTACATAATCCAGAAAAAGCTGTTACAGCCAAAAAACCCCAACCAAACAAAAAATAATCCCTAAAAATATTTTTACAAGATCTTATCTTACTCTAAGGCTAACTCTAATTCCTAAGTCCCTATTTTCCCCATACTGAAGACTTCAACCAATTTGAACAGCCACCCCCAAAACCTTTTGGATTCTTTTTAAAACATTGCTGATGGGAAAAAGCTTCCATCCATCAAATTAGCTTTTCATTCAACACAGATATTTCATCTCTAATTCTCCCAAGAAAAGCCAGAATTAGTTGGTAACTGATGCAGTGCCTTTCCATCAAGACACCCAATGTCCCTCCTGTACCTCCACTCATTCTCCCTCTGTTCCCTGCACCCAGCAGCCTCCACCACTGACATGGACACTTAAAACAAGCAGGGTTTTTTAAATCTTAGGTCAAACTGATAATTATTTGCCACTGGCACATCATAAGACAAACACATGATGTGGGGGAACAACGAGGTACTTCAGAGACAGGTCTAGATGGAAGTAGGGCTAGTCTTTAATTAAACTCCAGCTACTGCCCACCTAAAATCCAGAGGTGGCAATGCAATCAACAGCAATAGTGACAATTTTAAAGACAGCAGAGTCACCACGTGTTTTGCAAGCGTGCCTCTAAGACCTCCTTGATTTTTGTCCTGGATATACAGCCAAGCTCTGCCTGACTCAGCATGAAAGGGAATGTGCATCCTATTAACAGCAGTGCTTAAACCTTATTCCATAAAGAGTTTTCCAAGAACACTCACATCTATTCTTCTTAATATCCCTCCCACATTAAGAAATGATTATCTAATACAGAGAGTAATCAGCTCATGGTCTTACTACAGTCATCCTCCTTGACAAAGCAGGGAAAAAAACACCCAACTGTGAAGCATTAGAAAGTCAAGGTTCAAAACATCCCCATTTATTGAGATCAATGCAAATTTATTTAGATCTCCACGCAACAAGACCAAGTGCTGCCTCTTGATACAGACTGGTAAATTCAAAGTTGGTACTTCTGCAATAGGCCTCCACCAGGACACAGGGAAGGTCACAGTGAAGGACACACAGCCTTAACTGAGGGAAGAAAAGCTGATGACAGCTAATCCAGAACTAGTTTAAATGTTAATTTTAACACTTTACCACATCAGAACATTGTTAAGCACTGAATTTCATGTTGTCCTGCCCGTTGTCTAATCTGAAATACCAGTACAGAAGAATGGACTAATAGATAATTTATTTATTGCAGTATTACACACTCCTCCAGGTGAGAACTGAATGGCAGAGTTCAGGCATGCACCAAGAGCCATCCAGATTGATGTTTGTTACCAACATCCCTTTTCTCATCCCACAGCCCCTCTCAGATCAATTTTCTCTGTATTACCCCAGGAAATGAGATACAAGAGGAAAACAGACATTTTTGTGGGGCTTTGGAGCAAAAATATGTATGTGTAGAATTATGCAGAGGGCCAGAACACCTTCCATCACTGCAGGCTAAATGAGTCATCCACTTCAGAATAATGACCAGTAATTAAACAAGAATCTGTAAAGCTGTTAAGTGCCTTTAACAATTCCAACCTATGACACTGAAGGGGTACAAGCTCCCCATGTACTGAAACCATCCCTGTGATCTATCATACAGTGGAGCCTCTTACTAAACAACCTCTCACCTATGGAAATTCTTCTCCCCAAGAAGCCAAACAAAAACAATTTAAAATATTTATGGCCATAAATTTCAGCCCTGCCCCATAAACTGATGAAGAGACATGACATCATGCTAACCACCTAGACCTGTCTGGTTGATAATAGTCCCAGGTTTCAGGCTGAAGACTGAACTGCAGGAGTGTGGAAGGATGTGAACCTATAGGTCAGCACAGATGCTGAACACAAATCTGACTGGCCGAAGCCAGAGCTGACACTCCAGCAAATATAGGAGGTCTGGCCATGCAGGGCTGACACCACAGAAACAAGTCTTGCAATATTTTTGCCTTCTTTTCAGCCTTCTTGGACTGAAAGTAGGAAGGTTTTCCTTAAAGGGACCCAATTGCTCCATCCTCCAGCCCCTGTATCCACAGCTCTGTTTTCATGTGGTAAGAGATTCCATGTATTTCCTGATGCACAGCAAAACAATAATAAGTCCCATGCTCCAGTGGGACATTTCTGGTTTTTTACCAGCATAGCAAGCTGCATTTCCCTTTGCTCCGTGGTTTCTCCTACATTTCCAGACCTGAGCCACATATCTTACGTCTCCAGTGCTTTACTGAAGTCCTTTCATGCAACTCATTTCTAAACCTTGCCCAGAACTATTTGTTTTTCCCTTCCTAACCCCTTACTTCTTTAAGTGCCAAGCACTTGGCCAGCCAATATTCCCAAATCAGGCTTCAAAGAGGCAATTCTGAATTGTCTTGACTCAGGTTGTGACAAGAAGGGGCCAGGGCCCCCAAAAGCGTGGTGCTCTGCTGCTGCAGGAGGGAGCAGATGGCCACCTTCCAGATGGCCGCCAACCTCGTCTCACCAACTGCAACATCTGTACCTTGAATTACATCTCAGAGGATGGTCCTGACACAGACTGCAGGTCACTGCCCACGGCTCCCGGCCACACGGCTGCTCCACGAGCCAGAGCATTTTGCAAAATGCAGAATGACAAGCCTGAAAAAAGGTTACGGCTAATTAAAGTTTGTAGCGGGGCACAGTTGAAAGAGAGTTCAAAAGTAGATGTTAGGGAGAAATCCGTCTTAAATATATATAGTTTAAATGTTTCTCCAATCCAGCATTTTCTCCCCAGCCACAAACATGTCCAGCTTTCCACATGGCACCTTGCAAACCTGGAATTAAGATGTGAACCATGCAAATCCAACCAACCCCGATGGTTTTGCTTCCAGGTCACTCCACAGCTGAAAACGAGGTCCTTTCTCAGCTTCCAGACCAAAAGTCTCTAACAGCACTACAAGAGCACTCAAAAATGGACTGGATCCAGCTTTAAACATGATAAACTTCCCAAGGCTCAGTGAAACACTGGTCAATGAATTTTAGCTTGAAGCAGCAAAGAGTAATTTGTGAGTTCTGTACCATCTAAGTCTAATTTTAACACAGCCACAAATTATATTGTTTCTTCACGTGAACTTAATTCAACTCCTCATTGGGGCAGTTAAACTTGAAACCTACCAAGAGGGAGGGAACCAAACAATTTTTTCTGCCACAATAAGAGGCTGGTATGAATTAATGGTTTCACCAATTTTACAGTATATATTCTTCTACAGTTTATGTAATAAATTTAAAAATTAAAATGTTACTGCTTTCTTATTCTGAGTGCATAACCTCCTCAAAAAGACTGTTTCCAGACATTTAAAAAGAAAAAGTGTGTTTTACAATAGGAAAAGGGAGCATACCGCACTTCAAAATCCATTAAAATATAAAATTCTGGTTACAGGCTCAACAATCTGCCTAATTAGTTTTTTCTAATTAGCAGGATGCTCTAACCTCTTTAATAAGACTTCTGTGGACAGAATGTTCCATACTGGTTATCCATCTGAGGAAAAACTAAACAAATACTTCTGAAGTGCAGCTAATAGAACAAACGTGGCTGGGCTTCATGGTCAGAAGGCTGCTCTGGCATGTAATACTAGCAATCTGCAAAAACATGAAATATTCTACCTTGGATACAGTAATGCTCACACTAAACACCCCTCTGGATTTCAAAGACAAAATGGAAGATATTATATGCAAGAGTCAATGGAGTTACAGTTTTAAACCACATGCTGGAAGGCAAAATAAATAAAATAATATTTAAAATAAAAATAAAATTAAAACCAAAGTAAAATATGCATGGACCAGACCCCATGGAAAAGTGAACAGAAGAGATAATGGGAAGGCAAATACCACAGTGATGCTGTAAGAACCCAGAGTGTGGTTGCAAAGCTGCTTCGCTGCACTGCAAAGCATTTGCTCGGTGCACACAACTTTTGTATCTTCCTCTTCATCATTCAGAGCCTTAGTCCGTACCTAGCAATTAATAGGCACCAGTATCGTCTCCAAATCCCATTTTATCCAACAAAAAAACATTTTCATTATTCCTCCATACTAACCATGTCATTTAAAAACTATGGGTTAAGAGAAATGGGGAGCCCCAGCAGTATCTGTGACCAGAGGGAAACTCTGGAGATAAAGAAAACCCAGTCCCCTGCCCCATTAGGAGTTTGCAGAGCAGCTGCTGAGCTTCATCTCAACAGCTGAAATATCCTTTATACTCCTTAAAAACGCAGGAAGCACACAAGCATCTCAAACTCCCTCCCTGCCACCAATTCATTCACCCCGATTCCACCCATGGCCCCAGCATGTTGGTCTCATCACCCACCAGCAGACAGGAAAACTATTATACCCTTCACTTTTTTTCCAATCAGTATCTAGGAAAACAAGAGCCATGTGCAAAATATAATCTAAGAACAGTCCCTTGAAAACCTCCTGCTAATGACAGGAGGTACAGAGGCACCATAAATATTGACTTCAAACACGCTGAGCCCCAGAGACCCCACACACTCCACAATGTCAATGACCTTCCATGCAGCTGTTAGCATTGGAAATCAGGATTTTTCAAGTACAGATGCTTACTTTAATGCTGAATTTATATTCCACTCATCATAGCATAGCATGGTTAATAGTTGGACTTGATGCTCTTAGAGGTTTTTGCCAACCTTAACAATTCTCAGTCTATGATTAAAATCTAATATTTTTCTTCTGTACTGAAATGTGTAACTGTATCAAAGTATTTTCCAGTGTGTCTACACCAGAATGAGTATTAATTCAAGGCAAGACCATGCTCCAGGTTCTCTGCTCCATGTTAGAAAAAAAAAAAAACAGAAGAAATGTAGGTTTTACTATTTGTAACTCATGATGAAATTTTCAATAATTACATTAGACTCTCGTTTTCCAGATTCTTTTGTGGCAATTACTCTTTTCTGACATTCCTCCCTACGGAGCTTTTGGGGACAAGACCTGAGGTCTGTGTTTACAGCGCTTCAGACCCAAAAGCTTCAACAGCTACAGAAACCACTGAAAACCAATTCCAGACTAGGCTGGGCCCACAGGACCCTCTACAGGGCTGGCACTAAACCTCAGAAGAGCAAGTTCTGCTCCAAACCAGATTCCACCTTGAGTAGATGGTAGCACAACAGCCTGGAGGAGGTTAAGATGAGGGTCCCGTAATCAGGTCCTGTTCCCAAAAAATCTTTTGACTGTAAAATATCATTTGAGTCACCAGTAACCACAACAGCCAGTTGATCCCACACAAGTGAACTCCCAGTCAGGACCTTGAAGACTTGTGAAAGTCATGGAGAAACACGAGGACACCAAATATTTGATCCTGGGAGAACTGAGAGTCACAAATACCAAGAGATGCCCAACACCTGATGGTAACTCAATTTCCTCCCAAAGCACCTACCCACCGTTTTTCCTCCCACTTTGACAGCCCAAGCTAAGATGTGAGGATGCAACAATAAACTGAAACCAACTTTAGTCTGGGATGATGGCAACAAAGAAGGGATTCAAGTAGTAAAGTAAAAAAAGAAAAGAATCACAAGAAAATGGTCACTCTACCACCAAAGGAAAAAAAAACTTCAAAAACCTGCCACAATCTCCCCCAAAATTCATCTTTTCTAGCGTAGTTTTAGCATCTTTAGCAATATTTCTCAAAATTCATTTGGCAGATAAAATTTTTAACTGCTAGGTTTTTAATAAAATTGACTACCAGGAAATTTCTGCATTAAAAATAATTTAAAATAATTCAGTTCCTCAGGGTTTAAGCATAGAGATGTCGCTATGCATGATAACTGCTCCATGTTTAGTGAGTTACAACTCTTCTGTCACGAGTAGGAAATGCATTTTGCTCACAAAAGCCAAAGGCACTGTCAAACCTGCAGCAATCTGCAGAACATTAGGAAAAAAATGCCTGCAAACTAACTGTTACTAGATAATGGTCCCATTTATCATTCTTAAATTCCATCTTTAATTAAAAATGGGATATTCTCTTACATAAATAAAAAATTGCAGATGTTCCCAAATTACTCCCCTTCAATTTTTAGTTTTTTCCATATATAATACACATAGAGTAACGTGTTCAGAATTTTTTTCATGTTATTACATAGTACCTGAATACATGAAGGTTTTTCCATATTCTAACTAGATACATACAATTTTCCATAGAGTATGCCATATGAAAAAATATTGGCACTCAAAGAAAACACATTAACAGAAATCAGTAGGAATACCACTTAATTGCAAGAAGAAAAGAACTTGAAATGAATTTTCTGTTCTTCTACCTACAATAATTTACACCTTTTCTTTTTAAAACATTCGATAAATTACTAATTTAAAGGACTGATGTAGTTACATCTTAAAAAGGTAAGATGGTGTGAGAGAAACATCAGCTCCACTCTTAAAATGTTTTCCCCCATATAATTCTTTGAAATACTGTTAAAAGGAAGAAATTATTCCAGTAACTCTGCAACAAGAAAATCACATATTTACTTTTGATGTTGTGTCCACTGCTGTTTCTTTCATTCTTTCTTCAAGTTGCAACTAGACAGAAATATGCACGCAACATGCAACAAGTAAAACGATAATTAAGAGAGCTAAAAGAAGAAATGATGAACAAGAAGGCAAGGTTATAAACATAAACAATAAAAACAGTCAGTGCTCTGAAATGGAAAGCATTCTTTAAAATGACTGTGTCCACTGGACCATCAGAGTAAATGTGCAGGAGGAAGGGAGGAAAAGACAGGGACAAAGGACAAAGGCAAGAAAGGAAAAATACTGTTCAAGGGAATAAGAAATTGTGGAAATCTACATTATAGAATGATGAACAAAAAAAGCCTTTTGGTTGCTTCGTATTCATCAAAGATATTCCAATTAATAGATAGAACGTACGTATTCCTAATTGTTTTTTGAAGGGAAGCTAAATTCATCATCATAATGACTCAAAGCCTACCAGTACTTAGGCTAACATGTATAAAATGGAAGAGGAGGAGGAAATAAATTGATCAAACTGTGGTTTGAGGGAGTCAGAAATTGATCCTAAATTAAATGTTTTCCATTGTGGCACAATTTGGCACATAGATTGAAACCAAACTCCTGCCCAGGTATGCGTTGTGTGTTTAGGGAAGAAATTATATCATAATCCACAAAATTAAGTGGTTTAAGTGTCAATTTAGACTAACATTTCTGTTTGATACAGAATGGCATTTATGAAGCAACCATTCATCTACAACCACCCTCACCCACTGTGCCTCAGCTCACACCAGAGTGGGCTCCAAGAGTACGGCCTGAGTCCCCTGGATGGCACTACATCAGGAGATGATGCCCTTGGAGAGCATCCAACAGACTCCAGCTTTGTCTTAGGGACATTGAGAGGAATGTAATCCCAGAAGAACTGAGAAGATAAAACCAGAAAACACTTCTGGGCACATTTTCCAGAGTGACCATGGACCTGGTCAGCACCTACAAAATCTACACTGAAACTCATGGACACCCACAACAGGTACTAACAGCCCTTGCTTGGCATAAAAAGCATATGTAGAAGAAGAATCCTAGAATGGTTTGGGCTGAAGATCATCCAGTTCCAAATCTCCTGCCATGGGAAGCTTGGTTGCTCCAAACCCCATCCAAGCTGGCCCTCAGGTAGAGACACATGGGCTGAAATAGGTAAGGAAAGGCCTCTGGTTTCAGTCAGTTGAAGACTGGAAACTGAGCTGTCACAGCTATCGGAACCAAGACTTTCACACTTCAACATGTTTGAGTGAAATTAAAGCTTAGCAAAAAAACCCCTCCAAATGTATATATATTTATATTAGTGCTAAGGTAGGTCTTCTCCCAAAATTACTGAGCCTAAAACAGCTTGTACAATGTAAAATTTCTTTTTGTTTTGCATCAATTCCCAATACACAGTCTAGTTGTGGGCGCTCATTAAGAAAATTAGTTATTTATGACACCGGAACACAAAACCATAAATCTAAATCATGTGCAAAGCAAGTATCTGACAAAATTCGTAATACTTACTTCTTAGCTAAAAAAAGAAAACCCTGAGATTAGGAAAAAAAAAAGGCAGCACCAAAAAAAAGGAAAAAAAAATCAATATTTTTCTCTTTATTAGAGGCAAACTAAAGCTTTTTTTACTTTCCCTTTGGAAGATCAAATTAGTGTTATGGGCTGGAATGACAATGAATTGTGGAAAGTATCATATTCTTTATAATATAGTAGTGTATATATTTGTTATTTGGAAATAGAAATGTAATCCATAACTAATCTAGAAATAAAATATATACACAGGAACCATTTAAAAGGACAGATAAAATCCTCATTAAAATCCTAAGTGCAGAAATACTGAATTATAATGCACAATTTCATTACATTTTACTGCCAGCAATGTAAATATCAATTCTCCAGGTGATTCATAAAATTCATTTTAGAAAGAAAAACAAGGATTTCACCCGGCATTTGAGCACATAAAGGAAAACACATGCTAGGGTTTGAAAACCCAGACTGTTCTTTCCTTCTCTCATCAGAATATTTCGTTGGAATTTCAGCAAATCTTTTACACATCAAACAGACAACTGCCATTTCACATTAGCACTTTGTACAGATCACCCAGCAGTCCCAGCCCGCGTCCTTCCCGGCCCCGCACCTCTCCCCGCATCGTCTTCATCATTCCTAGCTCACTTCTGCCAAAACCCAGCTCCCATATATACACTTCCCCTGACTTCAAAGGAAGGAGCCTGCATTTAAACTCCTCTAAACCCTCTTTTAACTATCCAAATTGTGAAATTGCCTAATAATGGGAGTGTATTTAAGGGGGGAAAAGAAGAAGAAGAAAAAAAAAAAAAGCATGTTGGACAAATTAACCAAGTAAAGTTTTTGGAGGGAAGAGTGCATGTGGGGGTTTCCACACAAAAACGTAAAGAAAACCTGTCACTTTTAAAATGAATAGCTACCATCTGCCAGCATTTTATCTGAGGCAAAGTTGATTAATGCAAAGTGAATGTTTAAGATCACATTGCTGTCTGCCTGAATAAATTTCAGGTAGTTTACTTGGGAGGTTTTTTTGTCCTGGTTCTTAGAAGATTTTTTTTTTGCTGTTCTTATTGGATCGCCCCCTCCAAGTTTTTCAGCAGCCAGAGCTAAGAATAAAAACATTTTTTTCTTAAATCATGGTGCTGTACAAGGACTTTTGAGCACCAGAGCATTGTTTCTGGCCCCTCAGAGCAAGGGAATTCATCTCCTTCAAAAGGACATCCCACCTCCTTCATCGGCTTCACAAAAACTTTTCAGGCAGCCTCTCTCCATCACATTGAAAAGGAAATTTTCGCAGTCTGGTTGTGAGCAGAGAAACAACAGCAGTGCTGTTATCCTCAATAGGAAATGATTTTGCCTCTAGACCTTCCCTAATGTTTTACTTTATTTTTTACTGGGTTAAGTCTTTTTACCAGATAAAATTATTTTTTACCAATTATTAACTAATTTGCTTTTATTTACATTATCTTTCCCATTAAAAAAAAAACAATTTAATTATAGATTCTAAACCTTTTTTCTGTTAACTTTCACACCTTGATTTATATTAGCATTATGTTAAAAATCATTCTCAAATCCATTTGATAATATGCTCCCCTTCACAAGTTCTCTCTGATCAACAATATTTTTTAGGAGAAGTTTCCAGAACAGGTTTGGGGCGACATTAACCTAAATCAAACAAAACCCAGTTTTACGCATGCATTCCCCATGTTACGTTTTTCCAGCATCAGATGGCCTCCAAGTTCTCCCTCAGCAGAGAGAATTTCACACCCCTTATCCAGGCTGGGACACCCTCTATTATCCAGGGCTACAGCAGTGGAGGGCATCATCTGTGCTGAGTGGTGGAGCTTCGTGCCATTCCATATGGACGTATATTCTCCGCGCTTACACTCGAAGCTGGCTGGACACCAGCCAGCTCTGGTCAGAAGTCACCAAGTTGTTTTAGCTCAGTACATGGTGCCTGTGTCTCGTATCTCAGTAGGGTTTATTGGTTTAGGCTCAACATGGTGCTAGGACGGCCATCTGGCCCCCGGAGCGGAGCGAACTCCCAGCCAGCTCCCTCGGAGCGTGGGCAGGACAAACGCCTGTGCGTTTGCACCAGCCCATGTGAGCTAACCTGGGTGAACTCAAAACGATTTGTTCAGGGGAAAAAAAACCATCAGCGAGTTTAGCACTAACGAAATTAAAGACGCAATGACCCTTTGTTGAGCGAGGGAGAGGGAAAGCAGAGTACAGGGTGAAGCAGGGGCTCCCACACCTTCCTTTGGGCACCTCCACAACAAGGTGAGAATGTGGAGATTTGTACCCATCAGTGAGTTACACTCATGTGGTATTTCTAATAAGCAAAGTGTTTAAGGACAGCTTGGATAGGGCTTGGAGAAACCTGGTCTAGTGGAAGGTGCCCCTGCCCATGGCAAAGGGTTTGGAACAATATGGTCACCCTCGAACCCAACCCAGTGTGTGATTCTGTGTTTCTAGGAGACCTGAATCCTGTCCTTATGGGATCCTGGATATTACATTTAGTCACCTTATATATTCATGCCTTTACATCAGCTCAGAGCACAAGGATCTCTAGGAGCACACTCCCTTCCTCTCCAGGAGCATTTTCCACTGTGCCCCACACAAAACCACAGTTAAAACACACTGAGCAACAAAGACATGGGGTGAAACCAAGACAACCTCTGGGCAGAAAATTATTCAGTAATTCCAAAGAGATGAGACACGTCCCATCTTCAAATGCAGAGAATTTGAGCAGTAACATTAAAATACATCCTCTTAGTAGTTAATGCTATGAATGAGGTTTATGTTTATTCACCTATATGCAGAAGCAAAGACCATAAAATATGCCAAAAAAATCCCAATCAATATCAGAAAAGCTTTTCTTTTTTGCCTTTGTTTTTTTTTTTTAATTTGCAGGTAATTGGTTATCTTCTTTTAACTAATGTACTACTAATATATAAAATTTATTCATTCCTTACCTGAGCATTATGAGGGCCAAATTCCAGTAAGGCCTCTAATGCAGGACAAATTATTGCAGTTCCTACAAAGATTATATAAACATTTGCAGTATTTCACAGAAAGACATAAACAGGCAGGAATGTTTCCAGCACAAATGGGTATCTATGTATTCAGATTGAATGAAATTTGCCCTGCCCTGCTTTGAGTCACATCCTCAAACACCTTCTCCAGGGCATGCAGGAATGTTTCTGAAAACAAAATATCTAGAAAGCAGTTAAATCTTCAAGCCTGTAAATGGTCACACATCCACACAGTGTTATGTTTTCAGTAGGATTGAACTACTCACTGGAAAAAAAAAATTAAAGGGTTGCTTTTTAAAGACATTTAGGGGACACAGCCCGCCAGTTAATAAAGAATTCATGCTATAATAATGCATTTTCTCCTTATAGAATGAAACAAAAGCATCAGATCTGAAACAGTATTAAACCTAGTAGATTTTAGCAGAATATTTAAAAAAAAAAAAGAAAAATCAAGAAACAACCACATCTACATTATATACTGTTGAAATATACTCTCCATTGCTGAACACCACCCCCAGGTTGGTTTTTTTTTCCAGAGCTCTATTAATTGAAAACAATAACTTGTTTTCTCTTTTGTAAAATGTAAAAAGCACAGAATTTGTCTTTAAAATACAGTTGTCAGATATCAAGGGGTATATATATGCTAACATTTACCCTAGGGGTATTTCAGGGTTAGAATCTGTTACAAATAAAATCTTTATTCATATGAACAGCTACCTGGGGGGCAATACTGAATGTTATACGTAATATTTATATATATATATTTAAAATAATCTAGCAGTGCTATTAAAACACACTGGAAGCTACACTGAATTTAGTCACCCTGTTTTACAGTCTTATGCTACTAACTTTTTGGAGATTGAATTACTTTCTGTAGAGGATAGCTCCTAAAATATAAACTCCTTTCATCTAACGTGCCATACCAGTGTTTTACTATCTGTAATTTAATAGATTGTTCACTGTAACAAAGAAAATAATTACAGAAAAAAAGAAGAGCATTTTTGTTTTTCATTAAATTGTGCAACAGTATTTTCAAATTTGAGAACTTTCCCTGAATTAAGAATTTTAAAAAGGCTAAAAAAAATTTTTTTACTTGCTTTCTAGAATTACAGAATAGTTGCTGTGTGCTATGGAAAACAACTTTAGGCTAGAGATCAGACACCCACATTTATCAAGGGGTTGAAGCTGTCAGAAGGAAGTTGGGAGACAAAGCAGTGCGCACAGCAGCTCTGCAGAGTGCCAGCAGCCTGAGGAGGCTCTGCTGGACCTTCCAAATCCATGGAATGAAGAAGAAAATATCCCACCAACTGCTAACAAAACTCTCAGATGGTTGGAAACCTTGTCTAGAGAAAGCAGACAGTAATTCCTCCCTTTTTCAGTGCATTTCAAATGCTGAGATTTGGAAACTGCCACCACAAGAATGAAACTCCTCGTACCAACGCAACGTCTAAACACCTTCTTTCCAATTAAAGAGAAAATCATCTGTGACTCCACAGCAATTAAAACTCAGTCTGTGGCTGCTGCACATCAATCTGTGTGATCATTTCAGGATCTCAAGGCAAGTGATCCACCTTTAAATTCTCCTTCTGGCCTTCTAAGTTGAAGAGACTCTGCATGCTCAGGCTTCCCATTCCTCAGGGCTCCTGTGCTCCTCTCAGGAGATGAAGGAAAACATGAGCTGGTTTAACACATTGCTCAACAAAGCCAAGAAAACAAAAAAGCAGAACTTTTCTGGAGAAATGCAGCACAGACTTTGCATCGGGGAATTAATATAAATCCATGCAGATCAAACACTGAGTGTCCAATACCTCCTGTAACAGCTCTGTGTGTTCCCCCTGGAGGGTGAGGACACCTTCTCCCTGTGACAATCCCGGGGAGATCTCCACGTTCTTGGGAACATATTGTTACTGCACATCAAGAGAGCGGCCGTACAGTTCACAAAAGTAATATTAAATGCCCTGTTCGTTACCAGCTCGGCTTTAGTTCGTGCTCAAGGGAGGACACGTCTGTTCTCTGATAAAACAATTATCAAGTTCATCACAGAAGCTCTCTGCTCACTGCAGAGCGTCTGAATTTAACACCTATGGCTCCGCACTACACCCTTTGTTTCAAAAGCCCTTTTTAAGACTATTCCTTAACTCGCTGAGTGTCACATTCAAACTAACAAACCTACCTGCTCCCAAAAATCAGCTTATATGGATAGAAGTCTAAATAATTTAAAACATACCTACACTACTAGCCTAAAATGTATCTAACATCAGACTTAACAGCATCAGTATTACTTCTCACTCACACCAAGGTCTCGAAATAAAGTACAGTTTGAACATAAAGATTTAGTAAGGCAGTTCCGTTATCACAAGTGTTTACACTTGAAATATCCGTGACCTTTATGCACTACTAAACATACAAACAAAAACAAGGTATTTATGAAATGTTACATTTATGGAAAGCACTAATAAAATAAAGGGTTTTTTTCTGTAAACGATGTCAATATTGTAAGTAACACAAATTTGGTATTTTCCACAACCTCACAAGAAGGCTGAAACATTTAAATGTGCATTTCCAAACACGCAGTACTGCCAGTTTGCAAAGGAATTTTGTTTTTTACAAACTACTACCTGGGAAGCTGATCTTCAGTGGTTATAAGAAAGCTTAGAAATAACAGAATTACAATTAATTTTAATCAATGTGTTTTCTAATAGGAGAGCAGTCATCCTTACTAGGTTGAATCTGATACATTTATACTTTCAATTTAATAAAATAATCGAAACATTCAATTACAAAACAAACATTAAAAATGTGCAAGTAAAGTAGAAGGTACCTCTAATCAGTTTTCCTCTCACCAGCCATATCAGCCCTTGATCCTAAAATTTAATGCTGCCTGCGAGGACAAGGTACAAAGTCTATTTTAGCCATCGCACCTTTGTCAACTTTGACTGTTTAATTTCCTCTGCTCCAACCCGAACAGCACCAGCAAAGAAAACGCTTTCCTCTCCTTAAGATGCTCCATTGGTTAGATCAGATTTATTTGCTGTCAGTAAAGGTTGTATTTGCACATAAGTCTATGACAGATTGCAAGTTTATTAACTTCAAGTGAGTTTTCAGGCTGCTGGGTTGAGGTTTTTTTGTTGGGTTGTTGGGTTTTTTATGGGATTCTGCTTTTTTTGGTGTTTATTTTTTTTGTCAGCGCTCCCTCCCCCTTTCCCCAAGATGTGGGTTACTTGACAAATTGGAGTTAAGTTATCTTAGGTCAATGTAACTGTAAGTTAAACTAATGAAGTGTATGTCTATGAGTGATGTCTGATTAGTTTAATACAGTTAGTGCTGGACAGCTTGGGCTGCTGACCTTGAAGGAACACAGATAACATTGTGATGCGTTGGAGGATGTGGTTGTGATACAAGACAAATTTACATAACAGTTTGTCATGTACACTCCTCCAAAACAAAACTGTTGCAAAAAGAAAGCAAGAGGAGACCAACGCTAAATGCCTCGCACAAGACAAAATGGGGAAAATTAATTTTAACGTTTGGCTCGAGGTGGGAGATTATTTTAAATGGGAGCCAAAAGCAGGCACAGGAAAGGTGTACATTTACACAATATGCGTTCCAAGATGGCCTAGACATTGTGCTGGGTAACACTGAGAAAATGCAGCCTTCTACAGCACAAATCTACTCTTGAAAAATGATATTCCTTTCTCAGGAAGCACCTACTCGCTCACAGTAAAAAATATAGACCGTTCTGAACTGTGACTCATTGGCACGTCACCCAGGTGTACTCAGAGTCCTCCTGGAGTCCATTCTGCAGCTGCTTGTGCTAAAAGAACCATGTGCGTGAACAGTCTCTCCCCATGAAGGTGCACAGTCCCCACACAGTGTTCTGCATGCTGTGAGCAAAGCTCTATCTCACTGCTCCAGACAATCACCTCGCCACATCTCATCTGATCAGGTAGGCCAAGCAAAACTGCTGGGTTTAGAGATGGCTTGGCTCTGGAGGGGCTGATTCTCACTACATGATAACTATCTTGTTGACCTAAATCGCCTGTTTTTATCAGCCAGGTTCTAGCTGATGGAAATTTGCCACTTACATAAATGTATAATTGACACCCACAGCTGCTGGCACGTTACTGAAGTGGACCATCATTAAGATAAAACTGCCCCCTTAATCCTCCAGGTCAGCCTGAGCAGGACACTGATATATCAGACTTGCTAATAGATACAACTAATAGGGAGGGCACCGAAGGAAGCTTGCAGTGTTCACATCTGTGCCATCTCTCAGTCTAATGTGTGAAGCACAGTTTAAACCTTACAGAATGACTGAACTCACATAATAAATTCCAAATAAGAGATACACATACACTAATAGACATCAGGTACCCAGATAACGAGAGACTTTCATGGACTGGAGATGCAAGACAAAACAGTCTAGGAAATTCTAAACCAAACATGTAATTTCTCAGTTATACCCCACAAAGAAAAAGCTGTGCTGCCCACTCCAAGTCCCTAATTACACCCTTGTATACAAACAAGGAGTATGTTCAAGAGGTCTGGTTGAGGGCATCTGTGTAATTTGAGTTTAGAAATTATTCAATTCCTTGGTTACCTGTAATTTGAACTTGTTGGCACTGTCTGCATGAAATAAAGAGCAGAAGTCCGTGCCTTCCAATGCCACTTCTTGGCTGGGAGTGTGCAGAGGACACAATCTTCTTGTAGCTCTTCATGGAGAAGATCCATCAGCTGTTTGTGAGAGCCACCATAAAATGGTTCAATGAGAAGGACACTCATTCTCCAAGTACTTCAGAAGTGTCTGAAATCTGAAAATAGAGAAGTATTTTCCTTTAGAAACGTATCTTTATTATTATTATTATTATTATTGTTATTACTTAAGAAAATTACATTGGAAGAAGAAGAAACATCCTGCAAGGCCTTGTAATATAATTCTTAACATTATATTAATGAGTTTACTTCAGAAAAGGCAACTTAGCAATTATGATGACTAGATTATTTTTTATTTTGACCTTTAAAAGATACTGTTTGTAAATTTTAAATGAATGAAAATATGAAACACATCGTATTTTGAGTTTATGGGTTTGTTTTTAATTGGATACTTAAAAACAGCTTTACTTTACCCCCTAACTCCCTAATACGGTCAATTATTCCACAACTTGGGGTGTAGCTTATTCATTCTTATACAGGTTTCCCTCCTTTTCCTGGTGGCAGAGAAAATTAAAGAGCAATTCAAACACACTTCAGCCAGAACAGTTGGCAGTAACAGTGATTTGGGTAAGAGACTTAAGAGGCAGAGAGCAGCTTGGGGAGATGCAGTTGGGGCATCGCGCAGGACACCCTCCTGCACTGCTGGAAATCACAGCCCCAGCAACAACAGGAGATGTAAACTATCTTATTTCTTCTGAATACTCCAAGGTGGGTGGAAGAGAACACTAGAGGAGGCTCAAGGAAGCTCTGAGACAAAAAGCCACAGAGCTGCTCACAAACAGGATGCAGAACATGCTGCCCAAAGCGAGGGGACAGATGAAAATCCGGTGACTATTGCTCATCGCCCTCATGAGTCACACCCTTGGGGTACTCAAAAGCTGCTTTTCACATGCTTCGAGCAAAGCCACCACACACGAAAGCTGAAAGCAAAACCCTGAAAGGTGTTCACCATCCACAAACACCTCGCTGATGGTTTCCCTCTCAACATTCCCTAAGGACGATGGACTCCCTGCTAAACTCAGTTACTCAGGACTTGTGTTTGAGATTGTACATTGCAAGAGCTTACACCCAGTTCCTGACCTGCAATTCCTAGTGGTTTCAGACTGTAATCCTTATCTTACCAAAACCTCTGGTGACAAGAAGTGAGAATTCAACACAGAACTACATCCTCTCCTGAAAATCTCAATCATCATCTCAACCATAGTTGAGAAATGTAGTTGATCAGGTTAAAAATATGTATTCTGTAATCAGAGGGCAGAAAACAAACAAAAAGCTTTTTAAATGCACTGTAGCTATCAAAAGATCAGTTAATCAGAAACAAAAACCCAAACACTGAATCAATTTAATTGGGAGACAAAACAAAAGAAACCTTTAGGTAGCTTTTTGCTGTTGGCCCACCATGGTGCCAGATGAAATGATGATGTAGAGCTTCTGGGTCATTACAGAACAATCAGCAAGAGAAAAAACATTCCACACTCCAACTTTCTTGCCCTAATCCAGCCTGGATTCAGGTTATCATTTCCTCTATTATTCACTCCTCCATAGTATTTCAAATAAATTACTTGTTTTAACAAATATGTTCTTTGCAAAATCAAAAGGAAAGTCATCTGGAAGCAAATACTTCACTCCATTTTGGAGCTTGCTTCTTTTCAGGTAGCAAAGCAGTTTCTGATCTCTTTTCCACTGACCTAATTTCAAAAAAATCACACTTTTGAGATCACTAACGTTTTCTGAATTTACAATGATGTAACCAAAATCATGCTGTCTCCTCCAAAGCCCTTTTGGAGCCTGCAGGGTAATAACTGCTATAAAAACACAAGCTGTGGTTTAGAATCTGCACTATTCACCTAAAGAACAATTTGTAATTAATCATGCTATGCTTGTCATCAAATGCCACCGAAAATTTAATTCAAGGGACTAAAGGGAAGCATTTTATAAATTCAGCCCCTAAAAACGGGGGTATGTGAAAAGTTGGTAAATGCCACTGAGTCAGTCACTCGGGGAGGCTTGCAACTAATTTACAAATCATTAGCAGTATCAGTAATAAAGCAATTTGTTCATGAAGCATCTGATCAAATCACACTTCACCAGACTAGTTCTGAAACTGGTTTTATCACCAGGTTTAGCTGAACCCACACTGTGCTCTTTGGTTTTATTTTGCACCAGTTTTCACTGTACATCCCTCACGGGAACAGAGAATGACTGTACATGCTGACAGTAAGAGATTGCTCAGTCCTCGTGTTTCCTCCTGCTAAAAGACCCTGACATTTAGTTAATTATTCTGCATTTACCTGCCTTTAGATCTATTAGAGAAACTGCATGATGCAAATACTACATAAGTATTGCCATACAGTAAACCCCCTTTGGCTATTTACACTGGGAAACTGGGTTGGAATAGTGGATGTGTCGTGGAGTGGGTGTTAAGATAGCTCTTGGTATGTAATTCCTCACAATAACACTCATAGACCCCGTGGCAGCAGCCCGTGAGGGTGACAATCAGCAATGACACATTTTTTTCAGAGACGACCTAAAGCTCAAAGGTTTTCTTACAAAACTCCCTCTCCCCAAAAAACAGAGGTACTGCTTATTAAAATCCTCACTAGCACTTGTAGGATTCTGTTGTTGTGTGATCTCTGTACATTACCAGCAATATACACCAAATTCAGCTTAGAAAAAAATGTCATAATGTTATTTAAGAAGCCGTATATGGTTTCTTTTATTCTTTGTTGTTGTTTGTTTTTGTTTTTTTTTTTTTTTTTTTAAATAAGACGCTACCTATATAAGATACTACTAAAGGATAATGGATGCATAATATGTGTCACATTCATTTCAGGGCCTGACTAAGATGAAGCAACTAAAAAGTCAATAAATCTTCTGTTTTTAAAAGACACACTGATAATGCTAAGGAAATTATATTATATATAACTAATAATTTCTTGTACTTAGAAAGACACAGAGGAGGTAGGACACGGTCGTTTGGCTCATATTTCACCCACATGACTTCCAGTTTTGTTCACATACAAAAATAACAGCTATTATTTTTGCTTTATTTCCCTTGACCCAGCCAAGTTAAGGTAAATATGTACCATAAACTCCTCAGAGGTCTCCAAAAGACACAGCTGATAAATGGCCTGAGAACATTCACCGTATCTGATGGAATGCAATCCTCAATTAAATATAAATCACTCCAGGTATTCTTTTCCCCATTTCAAAGAAAACAACAAATATTAGAAAAACAGAACTGCTTCCCCTTTCTCATTACAGTATTTCCTCTCTGGAGCCAGCAATCCTGGGTGTTCCTCCAACAGCTCAACCCCATCCACACGGCTGCAGGATCCTTTCCTTTGAAAATTTCCTACTCTATCTTTACCATACAGAGCAGCACATTCCTCAGGATACACATTACACATCTGAAAAAAAAAAAAAATCCTTCAAAGTGTTAACAGTGTCAAAATGACATGACTAATACAGAGGTATACTGAAGTACTGAGAAGTGTAGGTGGGTAATTAGGTGCTGTCTCAAAGCCAGCAGCTCACAGTGACATTCAGCCAGGACTTTTGTCACTTGCTGCAGCTCTACCCCACACTGAAACATGGCAAGTGATGGAGTCTCTGAAAGGGCCACTGCTGTTTGAACCATTAATTTCCTTTCAAAAGGAAGTCTGAGTACTGTACAGAGTAATAAATAAAAATTTACTTTAAAGGCACTGAAGAATTAACTGTTCAGTCAGCCACAAAATCAAGACTTCTTTTTAAACTCTAGGTGAACACCAACTTAGGTATTTTTGTTAACCAACCCAGGCAGAGAAAACCCATCATTTTCCACAATTTATTAAAGAACACACGTTCACTCTGTCTTACATGCAGAAGTGTGGTTTCACAAACATCAGCACAGCTCACATCAGGAAGCCATAATTAGCTCTGTTCATTGACGTACTCAGACAACATAAATTACAGACCTCGTCTAAATATCTGTCCAACAAAACAGCTGAGCAACCATCCAAACCCAAAGGAATAATTGTTAATATATTCCACAGGTAGAGATCTGCTATTAGTTACAGGAAATAAGGTATATGGTTTCAGTAATGATTGTTTTAACCGTCACAGTCCCACACGTATGAGAAACTTATTCCGTGGCTGTATCTGAGCACACGTGGGTCAGTGTTTCGTAACTCAACCCACTGCAAAACCCACCAGGTACGACCTGTGGACATCAAAATACCTAAACCTTTGATGGTTTCACATGAACATGCTGTGATGGCTGATACAGGCAAAAAAATTTCCATGTTCCACACTGCAATAAAGGGTGATTTTCCAAAGGACTATTGAGAGCCCTTACCTTTCCTCCTCCGCCCCTTCCTACCTCCCATCCCTACCTGAAGTGGGGATGTGCTGTAAATACACACACAGACTGAAAGAGCCTGCACTGCCCTCCCACTCATGATAGTGACTCACCGAAACCCCAAAGCTGTACTTTAAACACAATCGCATCTTAAGGTTTGACCAAAATTTAACTTGTATTCAGATCACCCAAAAGTACCAGTTCTGAGGTTTGTCATTACTAAACTGCATAAGTGAGAATGACAATTTATCTTTTATATCAATCAATTGGAAAAAGCAAGAAATCCTCCACTTCTTTTGAGAATGTGGTAAACCAAAATCGTCCACCTGTATTTGGATGGCTGAGCAGCAGTAACGTTAATTTACTGGCGACACCTATAAACCGCAGTCTGGTCCATGCACACAACCTGAGAGTTGCAAACACCTACAAAATGCCAAAATCTACCATTACCTGGAGGCAGCAAGGAATGAAACCTGCATGGATTGCCTGGCCTGCCTGGGTTTCACTAAAATACCACATCTCATTTTTACTGTGCTTATGATCTACACATGCAAGGGCATGCAGCGACAGAACGAGGGGAATGGCTTTAAACTGAAGGAAGGTAGGTTTAGATTAGAAATTAGGAGGAAATTCTTCCCTTGTGATGGTGGAAAGGCCCTGGCACAGAGTACCCAGAAAAGCTGTGGCTGCCCCTGCAATCCCTGGAAGTGCCCAAGGCCTGGCTGGACAGGGCTTGGAGCAACCTGGGATAGTGGAAGGTGTCCCTGCCCACTGCAGAGGGTGGCACTGGATGAGGTTTAAGGTCCCTTCCAACCCAAACCATCCTGTGATTATATGATGTGATCAGAATTGCAAACAATGTAATTTTTAAAGAACTGGTGTGAGCTTAAGCAAAGCATGAGGACTGCCCGGTTCAGTGCTTACATCTGTTTTTTCAACCTGAGATGGAACAGTAGGAATTGGAAGCTAGAGTTTTAAGATGTCCCATGGCTATCAATCCAGAGACACCCTGACACAAGAGACAGTAAGGGCTCCTTTTGGAGTTTATGTATTTAGATAGTAACATGCTGTAAAATCTGCACGTTACCCTGCAAATGCTAAGTTAACAATATTGCTATAAATCCTTAGGAAAAGGTTGTTAATGCATATGCAGTGTATGCATTTTAAAACTCAGAATTTAAATTGCTTTACTATTTTATCTAGGCAAAGGCACTTATGACCTTCACAATTGTCTGTTTTAAATTAAATTTGGTTTTTAACAGCAACAGAAAAGAAAAAAAAATTAATCCCTAAAATTTTCTTTACACCTTCTTCCCTGACACAGTCTGAGGCTGTCATAAATACTTTCCATCTATACTTCTAGCCATCCTCAATCAACATCTTTTAAGATCTTAATCTCTACTGAATAAATTATTGCAATTTATACTTTTTTTCCAGTGGAGAAAGACATCTGTGTATCACATTTATGGTTAACTCAAAACCACAACAGTCAGCACTACCTCAGTGGGGAAGGCTCCATTCCCCCCCTGAGCACAGCACTCCAAAGATACATTTTCAGAGAAATTTCCCTGACTGATGTCTTGATCCTCAGTACATTGGGAAAGGCAATTACAACACGCAACTTGGTTTCTTTGTGTCTAATTGACCTCCTAAATTGTATACACAGGACAAAATACTACTCAGGACAGGGTACTAAGGATACTCAGCACTCTGCATTTTCACAAATTCAGATAAACAAAGACAAATTAAGCATTGTTAATATTTAATTAGAATAAAATCTTCTTCCAAAGAAAGGCCAGATAGATGGGGAAAAGACACAGAAGAGGTGTGATGGAGAACCAGGGCCATGCTCTGCCAGGGAAAAAACTACAGCCACGATCACCCATTACCAGAAAACTCAATTAACTCTTCCACAGGGTTTGCTCCTCTGTCTCCTCCCTTTAATGGTCCAAATAGATTTACAGAAGTTGACATGAGTACGGTGCAGAGCAGAAGATAATAAATAATTATCTTCACAAAAAGTTTGACATTATTTTGAGGAGCTCTTCCACCACTAACAGGATTTTTTTAAACAAGGTAAAATTAACAAAAAAAAAAAATACAGCTCTAATATGAGAGTACAACCTCATATGAGAGTATGCCAGGTTTGCAATTGGATCTGAGAGAAAATTAGTTATTCTGATTTAACAGTTAATTATAAGCTCCCATTTGCCATGTAATTCAGAAGCCTGGAAAAATGAAAACTGATTTTAACAGAGGCTGCTGAAGTTGTTAAGTGATATGTTGGCTTTATCCAACTTACTTGCAGCATGTTTACAGCACTTGAAGGATCAACATAGTTTACAGGACTCAACATTTCCAGTGCTGCACCTATGACTATAAATTCGACAGCACTGATGATGCTGAAGGCTTACATTAGGTTTAAATAGATTAAGGATTCTTGATTTAGAGTATCTCTGAGAGGAGAGGGAACTAATAGGTGTGGTAATGGGAGATGTAGCACTATTTTTAAACTTGACAGGAGACATATTAGTTGCTAGTTCCCTATTATAGAAAAAGTCCCAGTCTGGTAATAATGGGCTGGCATTTTGAAATTCCTCCGATTTATTAGGAATATGATGAGAAATGTGCTCCACACGCTCTGAGCTTCAGACCAGTTTCTGTATAGAAGGTAAGAATTACAGTGTGCATTCATGGCCAGTTTAAAGACCATATGTATCCATTTTTTAAAAGTCCCAAATATTTTAACTAATTTTATTTGAAAGTCACAGTCTACAGTTTATATTAGGTGACTGATTAAAAGACAAAGGACTTGCTAGAAGCCATCATTAGTCACTCTGTGAGGTAATAAAAATCACCCTACATCAAAAAGTTGATTTGTTTTCCCCAGCAAATCTGAAGCAGCAATATGCTAAATGAAGACCAAACCACTCTTGTGTCAACAGGATTTGGGATTGAGGGATTAAACTGCTCTTGTACAAAAACTGGAATTGCAAGAGTTAATTTAAACATTAGGCTTGGTAGCCTGAGATGTTTGGCAGCAACACTTGAGTGGGCACAAGCCAGATTTGTTTTGCAGTCAGAAGGTATCCCTTTGAATATGTGATGAAAGGATCTGCATGTTCAGTCACACCTTGAGTCTACAAAAAAGGATGGAATGAGATCTTCTGTCAAATCGAGTTCAGCTGTGAAATCAGGGAGGGGTCCCACACACAGGAGCAATTTTGAGGGCAGGTGGCCAGAAAGCCAACTCTGTCCTGAGCTGCATCCAAAGCCATGGGGCAGCAGGTCAAGGGAGGGGATTCTGCTCCTCTGCTCCCATGAGATCCCAACTGCAGAGATGCACTCAGCTCCGGGGTCCTCGGGACAAGGAAAGACGTGGACTTGGTAAAGCCAGGCTGGGAGAGCTGGAAGGACTCACCTGGAGAGAACAAAGCCCCAGGGAGACCTCAGAACCCCTTCCAGGGCCTAAAGGGGCTCCAGGAGAGCTGGAGAGGGACTGGGGACAAGGGATGGAGGGACAGGACACAGGGAACAGATTTACACTGAGAGGGTTAGATGAGATACGAGGACAAAATTCTTCTCTGTGAGGTGGTGAGGCACAGGTTGTCAGAGAAGCCGTGGCTGTCCCATTCCTGGAAGTGTCCAAGGCCAGGTTGGGATGGGGCTTGGAGCAACCTGGGACAGTGGAAGGTGTTCCTGCCCATGGCAGGGGCTGGGAACAGGATGAACTTAAAGGTCTCTTCCAACCCAAACCATTCTATGCTGCAAAGTCCACAAGACATGCCAGTAAGATTACTTCAAAATTTATTTCAACCATGATGGAAAATGGAGTTCAAAAGGGGAGCCAAATGTACCTGCCATGTTTTTCACTTCAAGACCTGAAACTAAAAGAATATAAAATGACAATTATGAGGATTTTGTGAACCAATGAAATCCTTCATAGCAAGGGAAGAAAATAAATTATCAGGTTATTGTTTATAAGACACAATATTTAAGTACTGGATCCCTACAGCAGTGTGGGTAAGATGCTCTTGGAGTTCGCTAAGTAACTTCAAGGCTGAAATGTAACCTGTACAAAAAGGTCCTCAGTTTTAAATATTAAGTACTAAAATTCAACAGATGAAATATTTTTCTGGTCTTTCACTTGCCCAACTCTTTTCACCTCAGGAGAGAGATGAACCGGGGCTTCATGCTATGAAGCCATGAGAACAAAAACTCCTCTCATTAACTTCTGTGCAGTCAGCACCACATTATGGCTTTTAAAAACCCCTCAAAAGCTCTCAGAGTCAATAGCAAACATCACACAATACTGAATGAGGGCTTCATACACCACCACACATATTTTTCCATGTTAACAATATTTATATCTTATTTCCAACTTGACGTGCAGATGACATGTTACCCACATCAATTTATAAATCCAGCACAATAGGAGTTGCCAATTTGATTTAGTGGTGCAGCACCCTGTTTCCTGTAAATAATTTCCCTACCAGGCTTTGACTAAGCCCTCTGAAAGGGTTCTAGAAATATTAAAGGCTCCAGATTCTGGCCAAAACGCTTTCTGACAGCTCACTGCAAGTGTTTCCCAGCATCTCTGCTGACCCAAGAATATCAAATTTAATGACTTAAGTCACTTCTTTCCATCCTCTTGTCTGCAGAGCTTGCAAAATACTTCAAGGATTGGCTTAAAGCGATGAAGAGAAGTGTATTCATACATTTTATTTTACTTCACAAGTATCAGAAAGTTAAGGGGTCTGCCTCCTCCACTGGGAAGTATCTATGGATACACACATTGCAGAAAGCTGAAAAACATTGACATGAGTTAAATAAACATGTCTGGTATCATCTGCCAATTGAAATGGTGAGCATTGCAGGAAATATTTGTTTTCCATGAATAAAAGCGATACACAAGCATCTCAAAACAATCTGTTTTGGAAGGTTATTTTGGTTGTTTTGTAAACAAGTTTAGGTTCTGAGCTGATGTTTTCAAAACAGATACTGCAAAGCAAATAAATATTCATGTCTGGGGGAGACCCTAACAGACATGAAACAAGTGTGGCCCTTTTTAACAGTGCCACAGATAAAGGAAGGCAAGGACACTCACAGAGGACATCAAGATGTAAATTTTTTCCTTGAAGTTTCTCAGATGGCTAAAAGTGCCATTAAAATCATCATGCTCAAAAAAGCCTGGGCCTTAAAAACTTGGCTTTTATTGCACATAAGAAAATCTGGCTATAACCCACGATCAGCACTGTAGTCTTTAATAAAAAGAATTAAAAACAGAGATTTATTTTTCTTTTACTTCATTATAAATCATGAATGCATCAGTACAACTCACTTGGATTTCAGCTTTAGGGTCACTTGGGAATCATTTCTGCACCTATCTAAAAAGAGAGTCTGAAAACAATTTACTGTGCTTGAGCAACCGACCACACTCATAAAACTTGCCTTCAAAACCTGAAAATCCTTATCAAAATAAAACATCCTGCTCAACAAAACCAAAATTATGCTGTCACTTATCAGCCCCTTCCACTTGTACCACGACAGAAGCTGCAGAACCTGGCACACTCCTCCCACACACTTGGTACAACACTAAGAATCACTTAATAGTTTGGGTTTGAAGAGACCTCAAAGGTTATCTTGTTCCAACCCTGCAGGCAAGGACACCTTACACTAGAGCAGACTGCTCCACACCCCACCCAGCCTGGCCTTGAACACTTCCAGGATTGGGAGTTCAGGAACATTAAGTATGGTTTATAATGGCCATGACTACAGGGGAGCAGGGAATAAAACATATTCAACTGCAGGGCTCAGAGCTGAAGGAACTATTTGAAGGTCATTACTGGAAGATCCAAACTATTTAAAGTTTCACTGGCTATTAGTAGGTGCTCTTGCTGACACTGCTGATAACAATCCCAGAAATACCATCACAAGGCAAGGCAAGAAACCACTCACACCTCACACACGCAAGGTCTGTGCTTCATATTCCCACTTCTTCATTTCAAAGCCACAAATATCACAGGCTTTGCCAGCAAGTTAAAGATCTGTTCTGACTCCTACTAAAGGCATCGGGGTTGTGCAGTTACTCTGGCCATGGGGAAATTTTTGGCAATACCCCCAGTGAAGCATTCACAGCAGCCATACACAGCTCTTGGAGGCCTGGAGAACAACAGCAGATGGACAGCTTGGAAATACCTCAGAATCAAGGCAGTGTTACCTCACAACAGTGTTCCACGTGCAGTCAGACTCACAGCAATGCTGTAGCTGCAACTTCTGGTTGTTTTCCATGTACAAAGGACATGGACCTGTTTGGAGTGGATCCAAAGGAGGTCACGAGGACGCTTCGAGGGCTGGAGCCCCTCGGCTCTGGATCCAGGCTGGGAGAGCTGGGAATGTTCACCTGGAGAAGGCTCCAGGGAGAGCTCAGAGCCCCTTCTGCTGCCTAAAGGGGCTCCAGGAGAGCTGGAGAGAGACTGGGGACATGGGCCTGGAGGGACAGGACAAAAGTGAATGGCTTCAGACTGACAAGAGACGAAGGTCAGACTAGAGACTTGGAGATGCTTTGGCTATGGAGGTAACGTTAAACCTATATTCAATTATCTATTTATGCTGTGATTTTCAAAAATCACTTTTATTAAGTGGATCTGAAGCCAAGAGAGGTGTTACATGGGCCTCACTACAGAGTGAATGATGCAGATCTTTCCGAATATTTTCAGATCCCATCAGTGTTTACGTAGAGACTAGTCCCACAAACCTTTGTCAGCAGTAGATACTTGAAGGCGCTTATGAAACTGATTTAGCCCCACATTCAAGGCAGAAATAAATCTGGAAGACACACTCCCCCTCTGACCACTGAAGATAAAATATAATTATGAGGGAGGGGAAAGGGCAGGAAGGAAAATAGTAACTTCCCTTCAGAAAATATACATGGTGGAAAAAAAACACAGACAGGATACCCAAATTAAGCAATACCAAGCAAATGCTTTGAGAAAAGGGAATTATTTCCACCTATCTGCATTGATCACACACACACTTGCTTCCACTGACAAGAACCTAATCCAAGCTCTGCCTGTTCATCTCAAAGTGGTTATGAAGCCATGTGTGAGGTGCATTCAACATCCTCGAAGATGAACAGAATCTGTTTTGCATGCCAATATCCTTGGAGAGAGCAATATTCATGCAAGATGATTCAAACTACTCTTCAGAGCTGCAGCACTCTGCCTCCCCATTGAAGCTCTGAATGAGCATGGGCAAGAGAGATCCATAAACCATTTTTCCTGGAGTCTATAGAGAGTTGGTTTCTTAACACTCACGGAAACATCTTCTTGGGCATTAACAGAATGACTTAGAAAAAAGTCTGCTTTTTCTCTTTAGAGCTGAGTTTCTTTTCAAGCTGTGTAACACCACTTGATATTTAGTTTAGCTACTCAACCAAGCATCAGCCTTCAATGTATCCAAGGTGCAGAATGGTTGACTAACACAGACCATTTCACTTGTTTGAGCTTATTTACAAATACCACTTACATACTGCTGGCATTTATAATGACACCTGGGATGTTGCTGACACACCACTACGTTTGTAAAGTTGGAGTCTAAAAGCACAGTGGATTCTAAGAAACGTGCTGGGGAATACACACAGCGTTTCCTTTGACTGTAACTAGAATGGTTACTTTGACTATATCCTATCTGAATAGGGAAAAAAAGCTTCAGAAACAAGTTTTAGCAAGGTTAATTCCCCACTGATTTTCTTATCACTCAACACTATTTCACTCAATTACTTTTGTCAACGATTTTCTCAAAAATTTCCTCCTGACCATATTACAGGGTTGCTTAAATTATACTGTAGAGACACATTCATGCATGCACAGAACTTCATGTGTTGCCTACTGACTTGTTTTTCCAAAGCCCACAGACTCTAAATACTACACTTTAGTCCTAGAAACCTTGACACAGTGTTTGATGACAGAGAAACACTTGGCTTGGTTTTGTGTATATATATAGGCAGACTATAAGGAATTTACAGTGGAAGCAAAAATGGAATATAGATGATTTATTCAACTTCACAAAGCCAAAGGAGTCCTAACCTGTATTAACATGCCCCAAGCCTGGAAATGTCCCAGGCCAGGTTGGACAGGGCTTGGAGCAACCTGGGATAGTGGAAGATGTCTCCGGCCATGGCAGAGGGTTGAAACTACATCACTTTTAAAGTCCCTCACAACCCAAACCATTGTATGATTCTAAAATAAAATGAAACACTAGATCTGCGTACAAGCTCAAATTACTAGCAATTTTTAAGAAAAAGCTTGGATTATTACACAGAACTAATAATATGACTTCTAACCAAACACTGTCAATTGTTCTGTGTAAATATCCTTTAAACAAAAAACTGTAATTATTCTATCTCCTCCCTTCAACCCCAAAATCATACTACACCTTCGGCCTGGGGTTTTCCCATTGTCAACAACAAGAAGTTTCATTTACTTGCTTTTATACAAAAATGCTGAAGAGCTTAACAAACATTAATTAAACCTCAGAACATTCCTGTGAAGTAGGTAGGTATTGTTATCTCTGCTTTACAGATGAGAAAACCTGAATTAAAAAATCTGAGTTGCACCATTTCCCAACAGTAGTTTTACAGTAAAACCAAGAGCAAAAGAAAGGAGCAGTGACTCATTTGTCCCTACTCCCAGACACCACAACATATATTCTCTTTCAAACCAGCAGGACTTGACTCTTTGCCACATGTGAGAAAAATATTCTGAAAAACAGCGTTAATTTATCATTGGCATCACCCCTTCTAAGAAAATACACACAAATACATCTTTTACCCAGATTGTACCTCCATTATTTCATTATGAAAATGAGACAAAATTGTATCCTCTTCATCTGGACAGCTGATGAATTCCATCTTCAAAAGGAAAATCCACACTTCTTGAAACCATATGAATTGTTTCTCATATAACTGAATCCCTGATTTCCTCTTTTCACTTGCATTTCTTAATTTCTATTTTTTCCCTATTCTCTTAGCTTCTTTTCTCATTACTTCATGTTGTACTTTCCTTTCCTTAGTCCTATATCACCTTTTTTTCTTTGTTTTTTTTTTTCTAACGATAAACAAAAATCTACACAGGATTGACTTACTAACAACACATCAACTAGTATCTTGATGGGTCACATATCAATTTTTCCTGTCTCAAACTACTCTCACTTCCAACCTGGGTATGAACACGTCCACCATCCACAACCTCAAATCCTCTTCTCTTTGCCTATTCTGCTATATTCCTCATTAGAAAACCTCCAGTTTGAATACAGTCATCTCTTCAGTGTTTCAGAAGCAAAAGCTTCACAGTCCTCTTGATTCATTTTCCTTGTCAAATCTCCAGTTTCACTTCCCTCTTTTCACAAATTTACCAGATCTGTCCTCTATAAAGTCGCCATCTCTGATGCTCTGTAAACTAAGGTGGCATAATAAATGCTACTGAACGGACATGGAGACAACTGAAGTTATAGAAACTTGTATTAAAATGCAAGTTGATAAACGTTTTTTGACAAAACAACTGTTAAATGTTTTTGAAGTCGTATGATTTTGCTATGACTTGATTTCTCTTATTTTAGAATCAGCATGAAAAGTTAAATTAGACTTTTTTTTTTTAACCACACAAGTTAGCACATCTTGTTTGTACTGCTTGCTCTAATGAAGTGAGCCTACACTTGCCAGTGCACAGTAAAAATAGGTAGCTCTGTTATTCATATACACTGCAAGCAGCATCTTGCAGGCTCTGAGAACTTGCTCTCATCATATGGAGGCTGCAATAAATGTTCAGCCACTGTTTTCTAATTCAGCTCTCAAAATTACAGCTGGATTCTTTAAGCATTACATGTGATTTTCTTGCACTTTAAAGCTTTTGAACTACTTGAATTGCAAGACGCAGAAGCTTTGCCCACAGACACTTTTCTTGCTCCCACTGATTTCATGCTACAGAGCCAGAAAAGTACCAAATGCCACTGGTTTCATGGAATTTGCTGGTCAGTGGATACAGCGTCCCCCCAGACACACTGCAGCTGAGCAGGATCTGTCTCTGCCTCTGCAGCACACAAACCCCATCTACTCCTTTTGCATCATCCCACAAAGGTGACCTTTCAGAAGAACCTGCTACACAAAGTATTTTATCATGACAGGCTGAGAGAGATAGGGGTGGTCAGCCTTGGGAGGAGAAAAAGGCTCAGGAGAGAGCTCAGAGCCCCTTCCAGTGCTTAAAGGGGTTCCAGGAGAGCTGGAGGGGCTTTGGACAAGGGATGGAGGGACAGGACACAGGGAATGGCTTCAAAAGGACAGAAGACAGGCTTAGATGCGATATTGGAAATTCCTGGCTGGGAGGGTGGCGAGGCCCGGGCACAGGGTGCCCAGAGAAGCTGTGGCTGCCCCTGCATCCCTGGAAGTGTCTAAGGCCAGGTTGGACCGGACTTGGAGCACCCTGGGATAGTAGAAGGTGTCTATGCCATGGCAGGGGGTTGGAATGAGATATCCCTTCCAAACCAAATCATTCTGTGATTCTCTAAGAGCATGAAAATCCAGTTTACGGAAAATTAAAATTTCACAACAGCTTTTTGCTGTTTAGTTACCAGCATATTATTTAAATTCACAATTTTTACATTATTTCAGAACAAGCATACTAACTACTGGAAAGAAATAAAGGTGCTATTGGTTACTATTTGTTTCCATTTTCAGATGACCTGCTAAAATTTTCTCTATTTCTGCATGCACAAAGGTCTGGAATTATTTAACCTCTGTAGGCACAAAAAGTTGCATTTTTTCTTTTGAATATCCATGCAGGTTACCAATTCTTCCGCATTCAGCCATTGAGAGAACTATCTAAAATCCTGCAAAAACTTCAGATATGCAGCAGAGACTAGTAAGTCTCATTATGAGAGGCCTCTCAGCACATTAATCTCACTATCCACTACTGTCATTTCCTTCTTGCTTGATTCCCAATGTTTTGGCTTTTCTTTTTTTTTTTTTTTTTTTTTAATTTTGGTGGATCTTATTTCCAAAGCCACAAAGAAACTGCCACAGAGCAAACACTCTCCAATGCGTAAAACCAGGTTGGAACCCACAGAATACTAGCTTCAGTGAGACTCTTACTCTTTTGTTTTTCCCCTTTAGATATATCAATCCCATCTGCATTCTAAACAGTCACTTTTCCCATACAGTTTATGATGAAAGAAGATAAAATTGCTTGTGAAACTCTCTAACAATTAATTTTTTTACCTCTTTATTACGTTAAAAAAAACCATTTGCCTCCGTAATAAATTCTTTGTGAGGAATATAATAAATTAGCACTCTCTGTGGCATATGAAGACCTTGAGTGAGGTTTGGTTCTGCTCTGCTGAAGCCCCTCACTGGGCAACATCAGACCAAAGCATGAGCACGAGGTTCTTGGGCATCAGAGCAACACTGGGAACATCAGACGCCGAAGCGTGTGTAGGTGTATTAGCAGTCCTACCATCCATCTGTCAGAGATCTTCGATGTTCCTGCACATCACCCACTGGCAGAGCTGTCTGCCAAGCAAAAATATTATGAAATGTTCATTATATCCTCAAATCTCCCCCCCTTCCCGGGGAGGAAATGGAAAAACCTGTCTCTCCACACACACAGGCTTCGCATTCGTTACCAAGAAACGGTGAAAGACTTTTCAAATTCACCCAGAAAGAAAATCTACCAGGAGACCAGGACTGTGAATTTAGATTTATTTGAGCAAATCTTACTTACCAGAGGATATGCTGACTTTTAGCTCACATATATCTCATTTTTAAGGTACGTTAAAGACAGAGTTTACAATTAACTGAACAGACAGCGTACAAAAGGCTTTTAGAACTACACCATATGGTCGAGGGAAAGGAACAATCTGGACTATCCACATTTCAATCTGCAGGCTTGTCCACCTCTATAACACGTTGTATTGCTGTAATAAAATATTAAGATAGAATTTTAAAAGTGAAAATATCTATCTTTTGCACTACCAGGGAGCAAGGCATCTTACAGTCTAGTGCATTTAATAAATATTTTAACTTTTATGATTTTGGCTTGCTGAATCAGATATAGTCAATAAAATTCCCCAATTCATTTAAAACTTTAGTTCCAGAAGGATATGGGTGGGTATTCATCTTATGCTTCAGGGAAATAAAAAATACCAGTTTATACGGGGTATACTGGCAGCAGTTAACGTAACAGATGACACATTCCTGGAAATTAAATAAAAGCAGAAAGAAAATACCCATTGTTGCTCAGTGAAGGACTAATCACATGGTCACAGCTGGAACCAGTGTAAATCATTCATTAATAAAATTCTCCTGTAGTAGTCACTTTTTTCTGCTTTTCAAATGCCAATAGAAAAAAAAAAAAACCCTCTTTCAATTCTTTGCAGAATGGAGACACAAGTATTGCACAGTAACTATTAAACTTACTAAATCTTTACAGAAAAAAAATGTCTGCAAGAAAGGCATTGTTGGCACCAAGAAAAATATAAATACTTCTCTATTTTACATACAATCCCAGACCGTAGTCCAGGGAGACACTTGCTTCACTCTGTACTGGCCTGAATTCTGATTGCACAGAATCTAAATCTTGAGAAAAAAATGACCTGAAGCCTTTGTAAGGCACATTTTAAAATGTAAAGAACATAAATGCAGCCTTGTGCATCATATCCCTCAATGTGAACTACAAAACTGCACTAGATGAAATGCAGACACTCCAGAGAGATCATGCAATACTCAAGTATTCCATGATTACATACTCTTGGATAAAGGTATCATAGGCTCATGGCCAACTCTGCCCTGAACAGGAGGTTGGACTAGGTGGACTGCAAAGAACAGCTCCAATCTGAATTGCCCTATGATCCCATGCTCTTTCACACTACAGAGTTCTCACCTGAGCTGTGACACTTATTTTCTTAAAAAAAAAAAAAAACAAAAAAAAAAACAACCATTTCCAGTTTTGTGTTTCATTGCCCCCAATAGCAGGAAAAATCCTCACACAACCTGTACAACTTTGCATGTAGTGAGTTATTAAATCATAAAAATCAGATCCTCCTCTGCAATTATTCTGGAAGCAACCTCCTGGTATCTACATTCTGGTACATTCAGTGTCCAACTCACAACACCACGGGTAAGAGGCCTATTTTTCTAATCCTTTTGGAGAAACTACCAAAAACAGGAAATGTAGAGTATGCCATTTGATGCTTTAAACTACCACAATATAAGTTAAATAGGACAGGTTTTCCTCCACTCCAGAATGAAAATCAAAACCACCCCATTCCTCATCATCTGGTACAAACACGGCAAGAACAGAGCTTTTAAAATTGCCAAGAATTCCTTTAATTGAAAGGTTCCTTTGAATCTGAAGAGCTAAAAATATATTATCTCTCTCCTTCTGTGCCTACTAAGCAGTCTGAGCAAAGACTTAAAGCACTCTGGCTTGAGAGGATATTTGGGTTTTACTGCCGAGCCTGCTAAGGAGTTCCCAAATCTCCCCCAAGCCAGGGACCCCAGGAACACGGCGGCGTAAGCCTCGTGCAGCCGGTGCAAACTGCAACACACACTCACACTTCCACATGATCAAAGGCTCAACTGCTCTGCTCTTCACTTCACTGCAGTTATTCCTACCTCACAGTGACATCCTCAGCAGAGGGAGATAGGGAAAACAGTTAAAAAAGAAAAAAAAAAGAGAACCTCCGCCCCCCCAGTTTTTGAGTAATTAACTTCAAGCGGGATGAAGTGACAGTTCAAAGCACTGTCGCTGCTAAGAGCATTACTTATAGCAGGAGGGAATCAGTACCTAAGGAAACCTGAATATGCAAATATGGAGCAGTTTTGTCGAATTCAGAAACAAAAATCATCCCTAAATATTGTGCTAATTTCTATTTTAACAATTATCTGTGTACTCTGTCAGAATGGGTAAAAATCAGAAGATGGGAAAGCAAATTGGGCATGCAAGTGCTATGGAAACATCCATAGCTAAAGCAACAGGAGAAAACTTCAGCTCTCACACGTGTACAGGCCATGATGCAGACAGGCAGCTTTTCTACAAAATACCATTTTCTGCTCTTCCTCTCTGCAAATAATAAACATACTGCCTTTTTGGGAACAGCAAAATGCAGTAACACAGATCCTGACTGGCCAGGACACACAGGTTAAGCTCACTTCATGTTGTTTGGTGATGAGTTTCCAGGTCAATTTTTTTTTTTTTTTTTTTTAAATAAAAGCTGGTGAAAAGTGTGTCCAACCAACTTACGACTCTTGTCCAGGCTGAGCCCCCCCAGGCCCCTCAGCTGGTCCTCATCAGACTTTTGCTCCAGACTCCTCCCCAACTCCATTCCTTTTCTCTGGACACACTCCAGCCCCTCAATGTCCTTGTCATGAGGGGCCAAAAACTGAACATAGTATTTGAAATGTGGTCTCACCAGTGCCAAGTACATTATTTTAATTGCTTCCATGCCTAATTGGCACTATCTGGAAGTTCCTAGCAGCCAGGTGAGGTCACCATTCAGGCCACTGGGCTGGCAGCTGTACCTCCACCAAGCAACACCAGACAACAGGGGCCCAAAGCTCTGCACTGCTCCCACCGCCACTGACAATCAGCAAAGGCTCGCAGCATTAAAAAAAAAAAAAAGGTAAAATACTTCTGAAAATATACAAATATTAATCATTTTTCCTCATTAAAAACTCAGTACCCAGCTCTAGGTAGACTGGTTCTTTCTAATGAAGTGTGACAGCGTAGGAAAAAAAAAAAAAAACCCAGCAGTATTTAGTTTAGCTGGGAAACGTGTGACAGATATAAGCTAAAGTTAATGCTAGGAGAGCTAAAATTTATCTTTACTAATCCCTCTCAATGGAAACAATAGGACAGAATTAAAAATGACAAAGTTAAGATGAGGGAGTACATTCGGGGGAGGGTAGGAAAGAGACACAAGGAGGCACATGAGGAAGGGCTGCTGCCACCTCACCTAGAGAACAGCACTTTATTTCCATCAACTCTTAAATCACTGTAACAACTTGTTCACGTAGACAAGCATAAGAAGTTTTAACTTCAGTGGCTATTACCAGAGTATGCACACAAGTTCAGGCATTTACATTTCTAGGCTGATTTACACTTTAAGTCAGAAGTAGCAGTCATCTGTACCAAAAGGTAACAAGCAAGTTAATTTCTTTAGTTTAGATCATTAAGGTATTAAAGTCCTCATTACAGTTATATAAATGAAGATAAAGTTATTTACAGAAAAGAAATAAATATTTCCCAAATACGCTGTTCCTCTGCAGCAGAAAAGAAACTCCTGCAGAAAGAATGATGCTGGGTGAGAGGAAGGATAGTGAAACTGCACCAAGAATGAATTTCACACTCTAGGGCGGAGTTGATTAATGTTTTTGACAGTAACAGAATAAAAAGAGGCTGGGCTTAATCAAATAGCTGGTTTACAACCTTAATTTTATTAAATTTGTATTATAAGTTTGTAATTGTGTATTAAAATGTGGCTCATACTAGGCAGCAAATAAGTTTTAAGTCTTTCTTTAGCAAGACAAATCTCCAACACCAACTGTAAATACAAAAGCTGTCTCTCACTCAAATTTTTCAGGTTTGTATTTCTTTCCTTCTGTTTTACTCAAAATATGCAGACTTAGTTGCCTACAACTAGCACAAACCTGAAACATGGCATTTAAATCCTTTCATTGAAAGCTGAGCCCTCAAATGGGCTGAAGACAGAAGCTGGAGCAAAGGCAACTACTCCCTTGACCAGGACCAGTGAGGATTTACTCCAAGGATCAAACCCCCAGAGCCTGGGCTGTCTCAAATTCAAGCCCTAATGCTTGCGTTTCTAAGGTGACACACTGCTGCTCTGTGATTTTCCATGAGGTTGGTGAGGTTTCTTTGAAAAACCAAAACCAAGTGGCAAGCTCACGTGCCGGGTACAGGGGGGTGCTCTCAAAACGCTCACAGCGTCACTTTTCATCTTCTAAGACATGAATTCATGTGATCTTTGAACAACTATTTATTTCACACCAAACCAGATATCTCCCTAAAGCCTACCAATACAGCCTGCAGGCATATTTCTTAAATAAAAGTACTGAATCCTTGTATACTTAAAATTTGCATAGCAAAGGGATGAATCAACTATCACAGAAGTAGTAACACTGCAGCAACTGCTTACCTCTTGCAGAAAAAAAAATTTCCCTGTTTACAGGGTTTAGGTGGGACTCTACAAGTACTTCTCTTCATGTTTCACAGCTCTGAGGAATCATTTTCTTAAAGAATTCTGACAACTGCCATTCAGGCTCTTCAATGCATCAGTTGCGTTCATAGAATTTATATTTTGCATGTGTAAACTTCTTTACTTTTTATTTATTTCTGCCTAAAGGTTACTGGGACTGTAACGTCCCATTTCTATTAAATTACATCAGTAAGGCAATTATTTTGCAGGAATGTTCCAGGTAACTTTTTGCACTAATTCTTGCTGCAAAAAGATGTATTTTTTTCTGTTACAGAGATTCTTCCGTTTTCACCAACCTAGCAAACTATTCCAGCAGCACCTGCATTAAATGATCAGTAAAAAAAATACGAGTTAGGGCAGCATTTGAAAGAATTACATCACTTGGCTGCTCTGTGTTTAAGTGTTCGGAAAATAAGCAGCTAGATTTGAAAACAAGGAATGAAAAAACCAAGATGTGAATTCTGTACATTTGTTAGAGCAGAGGGGTAACTTTATTTTACCTGAAGAACCAGAAACAGGTAAATAGTGGAAGAAAGTCCAGGATGAGAGATTCTGCTTACATGATCATTTGAGAAGTATTTGAGGTTAAACTTATCCATTTTATATTAATGGATCATAACTAAAGCTTTGCAAAACCTATTAGAGGAGATTTACTGAGAAACTGTGATGGAGGCTACCAACACATGATACGCTATCTCCTGTGATCTAAAAAAATTCTTATCTGCTACAGAACTGAAGTTAAAATGCCAGTTGGCTTAAAATTTTCTAAGAAAAGGCTGTTTTCCAGAAAAGCACGTGGCTGAAACGGGGCTGCTGTTAACCAAAGGCTTCTAAAAAATACACCAGGTCTGCTTCTGCCAGCCTCCCTCGAGCTGCACCTACTCACATGAGAGCTCCCAGGGCTGGGCTCACATGGAATAATCTATATGGTGCATTATATATTTTGATATCATATATAATAGCCATTGCATAATAATTGTCTTTGTTACCTAGTTGATGTTAAGAAACAAGTATTATATACATACGTATATTTTATATAATATATAAGATGATGAATATACATGTTCCAAACATGCCCCAGCTTTATATTCACACTTCACATGAAGCCACCAGGTTGGCACAATGGGATCTCCTAAACAGGCCCACGACAACTAATGGAATTATACCAAAGTACTACCAGGTATATTTATATTGGGGATAGTCTTACCACAGTTCCTAAAGACCTGCTCTGCAGCTCAGGAATTAGCTGTATTTCCTCAGCCCAGCTACTGTAATTTGTCATTCTGATATCTTGCTTTGCCTGGTGAAAAACTCCTCCCACTCTTATCCTTCAGTGGAGACAGCTCAGATTTAAATTGGTTTAAATATGGTTCAGGTAATATATACTCACATGATCTCTTTTTTCCCCTCTTATTTTAACTCACCAAAACCAACTAGAAGATCTTTAAGGTTCCTTCCAACCCAGATAATTTTGTAATTCTGTGGCATGAAAATAATTATTAATATTAATAATTATGTAATTTCCTTCCATCCCCAAGTAGAAATTTATGGTTCTTTTGCTAAGCAGAAGTCAAACCTGATAACTCAGGTTTAATATTAATATATAAATAATAAATAATAAATATTTATTTATTTATAAATATTTGTATAATAAATATTAATATATAAATAATAAATATATATTAATATTTTAATTAATTATAAATAGGAGGTTTAATATTACGACTTCATGTTAACATCTTTCAATTGAAAAAAAGAAAATAAAATTTTACTTTTCTCCCCAAATTCAGCTAATCCAAGGTCCCCCATCAGCTCATCATATCTCCAAGAAACATGGAATATTCGGCACAAGGAGGCTCAGACCTTTTTTTTTAATCTTATTTTTTACTCGTTTTGCTTTTTTTACAAAAAATATGTATGGAACATGTAATAAAACATTGAGGCTTCTAAAATAACGAAATGGTAAAACTTTAAGGAGACTGCATACACATGCTTTAAAATATACATGGCAAAAATTATATACTTAATTACATACATGTATACACACTACATAGTTTTAAATGTATTACAAATTATGCGCACAAAAAACTACTCCTATCCTGTGTAAACTTGCTATTATCATTTACATTTTATTTTTATTTAAATCAAAGTTCTTACACCGGTGGTTTTAGAGAAGGCAGCAGCAGCAGCCACTGTACCAGAATGCTGAAGAGAGTCGATTCCAGTCAAATATTTCCTTTTGACTGAAGTGCAAATTGCCTGAGCTGAATGAGTATGAACTAATTAGCAAAGCAGGTATCCCCAAGCTGTGAGCAACTCCTCACTCCTCAGGCTACCCAACAGCAGATACTTCACCACTTTTAATGACCATCAATCCCACAAGCAACTAAATCCTGTCTGGCCAACGAAATCTGAAGATTTGTTCAGAGATGTTCTTAATGTTCATTAGTAATGCTGAAGTGGAAGTTAGCACTCACAATATTTTGAAGAACTACCCTCACTTTTGTGCTGGAATCACCAGAGGTATGATCATGGCATGCAAATCCCTTTGGATTAAATGCCCTCATCAAAACATCTTATAGGTACATTAAAAATTGAAAGGGCATAAACAACTCTGGCAGCTCAGAGCTGGAGTTGGTGATCTTTGCAATTCATAAACATCAACACTTGGGCAGGTTTGCAGGGGAATACAACCAACTAATTATTATCTTTTGCTTAAGGGCACGTACAGTGAGCTCTGCAGGTACTGCCACTGCTTGTAGCCTAATGTATTGCCTCTTCAAGTCTTTCAATATAACAACTCACTGCTGTTCTCTAAAGCATTTCCAGTGTTACCCAACTGCTTTATATTCAAAGAGAACACACTGAACCTTCTGAAAGATGCTGCATAGGAAGAAGCAGCAGTTACAAAACATATGTGGCCTGGAAATAGTCATTTTATATTGTTCACTAAGAGACAAAACCATGGAATTGTGTGGGTTGGAAGGGAACTCAGATATCATCCAGTCCCATCCCCTACCATGGGCAGGGACACCTTCCACTATCCCAGGTTGCTCCAAACCCCATCCAGCCTGGCCTTGAACACTTCCAGGCATGGAGCAGCCACAGCTTCTCTGGGCACCCTGTGCCAGTGCCTTCCCATCATTCTTTCCCAATATCCCACCTCACACTGTCCTCTATCAGTGTGAATCCATTCCCCCTTGGCCACTCCACAACCACATAAATAGTCTCTCTCCATTTTGTAGGTTCCCTTCAAGTACTGGAAGCTCACAATTGCATCACCCTGAAGTTTCTCTTTTCCAGGCTAAACAATCCTTATTCTCTTAGCCTTTCCTTGTAGGAGAGGTGCTCCATCCCTCTAATCATGTTCACCTGTTACTTAGCACACAATTTTTTGACAAAAATGTTGACGCTTTATAAAACAAGAAAAAAGTGCAAGTTGGCAACTTTTTACATAAGCTACTTAACTTTTCAAAATTATTAAAACATCTACCTCAATGCCCAATTAAAAAGAAAATCACCTTACAATTTATCCACTATGAGTTTATGCATTGATGGCACTACAAAAGGAGGTATTTTAGGGCTGGAAAAAGTAGGTGAAGCATAATTATTCAAACTAGAAGATTAAGTTAAATCATCCATGATAAGGAGAAGTTTAGTGACTACCAAAACCCCAATCTTGAAACAACAGAGCAAAAATTACCCCATTACACAACTGGGGAGAGAACACCATCCAGCAGCACCACCAGTGCAGCTCCTGGAGCAGCTCTGAATATTCACCTCCAAGTTCTTTCTCTCTAGTTTTAGACCAGCTGACATGAAGTTGTGAGAGGCATTTAGTCATAAACTTTGGAGAATCTTAGCAATCCCAAAGAGATACTAAGAATCCTGTTTGCAGTCCTGTGGAAATGACCAGTCCAGGCAGTAGTTTGGGTTCTTATATTTCACGTCAATGCAGAATATGGCCCAGTAAACCCAAGTGAGTATTTTCAACCCAGAACTGCAAACACCACTTTCATTTCTTCATGTAAGGGATTGGTATGATTGGTAAGGAACAGATACACTATTACAAATAATGAGGCAGCAAATTATAGAAAATTAAAACTTCCTGAGCAAATTAACAGCCTCTTTAGACACTATTTGTAATGTTTTTTTATTAACTATTTCCTCACTAAATGGCTTTTTGTTTTTAATTTAGATTCACAGATATGCCAGACTTGTCAATAAAACATCAGTTCAAAGACTGAAGGCATTTTACACGTGGTTTACAGCTAATGAATTTCTAAAGTTGAAAGAAAACATTGCAAAGAAGTTAGTAAAAACAGTAGTGAGATTCTGTAAATAGATTCAAGTCTTCAAAAGAAAATCAGTCACTGCATGCCGCTTTAAAGCAGGTCTTTCAAGTTAGGATTAAATTAAACAGTTTTTTAGTGAAATGACACTAAATAAAAACAGTACAAAACGATGCAAGTGTAAAAACAATCATTCCCAAATACCTCGGGTTTGGTACTAGAATCGCTACAGGTTCCAATAGCTCTGCTTGCAAGACTGAGTTGGGGGCTCTGCTCATTCAGGCTGTGTTTACATGACTTGACTAGATAGATGTGCTCATGAAAAAATAAATAAAACAATCACTTCTTCATGATGGAGAGCATCATCAGGCAGATGAGTGGCTCACACCTAAATTACTGGCAGTCACATGTATAAAGTTATGCACAAGGTTAAGCCAAAACTTCTTAGTATGTGTTGCAAAAACACTTGATATGTTAGCTCTGATGCCATTTTTTTTTTCTATTTATTCCTTGATCACAGAATGACTTGGGTGGGAATGGACTTTTAAGATCATCTTGTTCCAAATCTCCTGCCATGGGCTGGGACACCTTCCAGCTCCAAGCCCCTTTCCACATGGTCTTGGAAACTTCCAGGGGCAGCCACAGCTTCTCTGGGCAATCTGTGCCAGGGCCTCACTGCCCTCATTGGGAAGTATTCCTTTCTTACATCCCACCTAATCCAGCCCTCTGCTCATGTGAAGCCACTCTGTCTTGTTCTGCCACTCCAGACCCTTGTCCAAAGTCCCCCTCCAGCTCTGTTGAAGCCCCATTAGGCACTGGAAGATGGTTCTAAGGTCTTCCCAAAGTCTAAAGCAAAATATCCCCTTAATTCACAGAGTGACAGTAATTGGTACACTGCTTACATGGAGATGCACAGCTGGTTACAATCATGGCAGAAACTACTGAGACATTCCCCAATCCTGAGAATGTTTAGGTCTTCAGATTTCTTCCAAGGTATCAAAGACCTAATCATAGGAAGGCCTGGGTTGGAAGGGATCATAAAGGTCATCTCATTCCAACCCCTGCCATGGGACACCTTCCACTATCCCAGGCTGCTCAGAGCTCCATCCAGCCTGGCCTTGAACAATCCCAGGAATGGGGCAGCCACGGCTTCTCTGGGCAATAATTTCAATAGCTTTTTTGCAAATTACTTCAGATGAAGACATTATTTTGGGTGAAGGAGAGCTGAACACAGATCAGTAAGAGCAAGATGTATCATTAACACTCAGCGGCAATTAATAAGCCAGGTCCTTCCAAACAGCAAGACAAAGCTGTAAGAGTAGGGAGCAGCAGCACCTGCGCAAGTTTTAGCTGGCAGAGATTTAAAAAACTCAGGAAAAAAAAAAGCTTTCGCAACAAAGATGAAGATTTTCAGGAGTGAAACAATGCTGCTGCCATCTGCAAATCCCTGTCAGCACATCCACAGTACCTGGACCAGCTCGCTCTAGGTGTGTTAGCATATCTTTGAAACAACACACCTTCTCTTCCCTGTCTGCAGACCCATCCTTTGATCTGCTGCAACGTGAATATAAAACAGCAGCAATCCTTACAAAGGAATGATAATAGCTCGCTGCTTTGATACCTATGGCAACATGACTAAAAACAAGCAATTCAAAGAAACAACTAATTCAGTTTAAAGTTATGAAGTTATCAGCTTTTTTTCCTGTGCTCTTTAACTTATCTGCAAAGCTCTTTCATCCAATTTTGTAAAGAAGTGTAAGTAGCCATTCTGAATTGATTATTACAACTTCAGGATGAGTGACACTTGACTAAAAGAGTAAAAGGATGTCAATCTCCTTTGTTTTCATTTTCAAAGAAGGAACAGGAAAATAGTCTTTTCCCTGCATGCTCTTCTATGCAAAAAAGAAAGTTGCAGACTGTGGTTTTGGCCCATGGTCTTGGACTCCATTCTCCTTCCACAATGACTAATACATAGAAATACTTAATCTGCTAAAATTCTTCAGCAAACTAGAGAATACAAGCTGAACAGAAAGTGCTCTTTTACTAAAATCAAGTCATTCCTACCCACAGAATGTCTGCAGGTCCCGCTTACCTGTAATCTATAATTTCCCAATGCCCAGAAGTTAGCCAAACACCATATGACTCTTCTTTACTGCAGCAATTCAATACATTCATGGATGCAGGCATTCACTCATTTTTCTCTCCCTTTTTCTTTCTAAAATTTATGTTTGAATCCCAGCAGTCCATCTTGTGCCATAAAATGTTTATGGTTTCAACTTATATGGAGAACCCAGCAGCCTTCAGAGATCGAAGGGCCATTCTCACTGTCAAAACTGGAAGCTTCACAATGATAACTTCATTTTCATTACAGCTTCACAAAGGATACAGAAATACAAAACTCCTTCAGCTGCCAATAGCCTTAGAGACTAAAAACATGCAACCCCAACCAGTGAGTTTTTGCTGACCACAGAACACACAATTAGGTTTTGTCAAATGCTTTTAGGACTGTACAGTCACTTATGAATTTTTAAGGCTGTAATTAAATTGCCAAAAAACAACATGAGAAAATGCAGCTTGTCTGAATAAAAAGTTAAAAAAAAAAAAAAACCAAAACCAACCCAATCCACCTTTATCTTCTTTCAGTACAGCAGATGAAAGCACATTTTAAGTCATTATTTCCTCTTTAGGCTTCCCCCTCTACATGCAAGGAGGGGTTTTAGTTTCCATTCTAACCTGAGATGAACCAGTCGGCCTAGAAAGCTCATTCAGTGCTTCAAAACCACCACTCTCTAAAATCCAGCATTTATTCCACAACTCTGATGGTTCCAGGTGAGCCAGGATCAAGAGTTCTTCACAGACTGCCTCAGTGAGAATATTGTTTCCTGTAGATCCACACCCCTGTTCTGCTACAAGGTTTCTAAGCCAGTAAAAGTTAAACATCCCTGAAGTGAAGGGAGGTATATAAATAAAAATAAACATTTCTATATAAAGTACATATTTAGAGCCCATCCTAAGGAATATTTTTAAATTGTTTGTAAGTGTGCCTGTAAGATATGCCTAGAATTGTTCTGCTCTAAGAATATATTTATGAAAAAAATTTTTAAAAACCCAAAACAATAGAAGACACAAGACAGAAAATAAGCATTTTAAGATTTACTTCTGCAAGAGGTATTCTGACTACACCAGGGTCCTACCAAGCACGTTGGCCCAGCTGAATTGACAGGTTCCAGCTAGCACTCATGCAGCTGTTGTTTCCCAGTAAACATCTGAGTAACTGCATTTGCATTGTCTCATTAACAAAAACATAAATGAAGACAGCATCACCAAATATGCTGAAACAGTGAGTTAATGAGTTTCACACTGGAAATCACCTAAAAATAATTATTAACTGTTTACCAGAATCCTGTGAAATTTCCAGTAGATAACATTCAAATTTAAATTGTCAGAAAAAAACCTACCAGCCCATGTATAAACAGATATGAGTACATACCAGGTACCAACTCAAAGTCTGCACTTGCCCTTTCTTCTGCATGGGGAAAGCGTGAGAAAGGGTTCTAGTTTTAGTCTCTGAGGTTACATTCACAGCAGCAACCACAGATTCAAGTGTCTGTCTGTGCTCCTTCCTCACTGCTGCTGTTTGAACTCAGGATATTGGTGTGTTTTGCACTAAGACATATTCCTCAGATTTTTGAAGTGCTGTGTTTTCATAATTCAGAAAAAAAAATAAAGCTTCTAGCAGTAAAAACCTACAGAGCAGAAGAAAACTGCAGAATATCAGAATGATTTGGACTGGAAGGGATCTCCAAGAACAGCTTGTTCCAATCCTCTGCCACAAGCAGAGGATTTTCCACGGTCCCAGGTTGCTCCAAGCCCCATCCAATCTGGTCTTGTACACTTCCAGGGATCCAGCGGCAGCCCCAACTTCTCTGGGCAACCTGTGCCAGGGCCTCACCACCCTCACAGGGAAAAATTTCTTCCTTTCCTGGTATTAAGTTTTAACATTTGTAAGCCTCCAATAATTTTGAAAAATCAGGTAGGCTGACACCAACCCTCTATTTTTTTTTTTTTTTACACTTAACAATAACACTTGGGTGCCAAAGCCTGCATGTGGAAATCAGTAACATTTATGGAGCCACTTAACTGCACACTGAAGTGTGAAATGAGTCACAGATGCACATGCTGTGTTTACCTACCCAGGACACAACTGGAATAATGAGACACTGGAAGTTGGTCACGTCCAAGGGCAGCATTGGTGGTGTCCATTTGATCTCCACTCACCCCAGTAAACACCCATTTGCCCCCAAGATTGTGATTGCTTTGCCTGTGCTCAGGGTATTTCAGTGCCTGTGCCTCCCCTGTGCCCCCCACCAGATGAAATTGTGCATAATAAAGTATTCTAGAAAAAATACCTAAATAACGTTCAGCTGCATTTTCAAAGGAGAAGGTGGAAATTTCATGGAGTTGCAATGAGACCTGGGCACCTGAATATTTGAATCATTTCTGACAATAGCAGTTTGAAGACTCAAAGTTTTCAAAACTTTATCCTATATAATACAAACCATAGATGACAGCACATTAGGAGGAATTCAAAACATACAACTTTTATAATTTATGGTAAAAAAAAAAATACACTTTATGTAATATTTGTGTGAACTGCATTATCAAGTTCTCTCACTTGGGAGACAGAAACACTGTTCTTCCCACATGAGGCTGTTTGTCCCCAGTTCAGGATAGGGCTGTCCTACCAGCTCCCATGCACCTGCTGACACACACCAGAACACAACACTCCTTCATGGCTATGTGACTTTCATCTCTGCCCAATTCATGAGATCACTTTCGTGCAAGAAGCAGCCTCAGAGGCACCACAGCTCTGGCAAAATCCCCCAGTGAGAAAGCATTGTGGTGGCTGTAAGCAATTTGAGAAAGAAGGAAGGGCCTGGAGTTTGCTGCTTAGTCCTGTATCTCAAACTTAATTAAATTTGAAACATGGCAAAAATTAGGACACAAACAAATAATTAAAACATTAATCATAAATGAATTCACAGCTTAAAAATATAGAGTCCTTGGCATGGATTTCATGTGAGTAGCTGAAAGTCTGTTATTTCCTGTAGCACCTACTCTTCTGGTAAATTCAGTACAGGTTGCCTGATGAATTCAGAAGTTACTGGAAAAGAAAGGGGAGAAGAGAAGGAATGGCACTGACACACTATATCACACCAGCTTGTTTCTTTAAACAGCCCAGGCCTAGAGCAGTCTTAGAGGCACAGTAGTTATGCTGAAGTGTCAAAGATACAACCAAACTGATTAATTCTCAGTGTGAGGGAAACTAATTTTCTCCACCAAAACGACGAAATATAATCTCATTTCATTGCTGACTACCATTAGTTTGTACACATGTTGATTTTTGGGGGGAGGCAGCAGGGTGATAAATACATATCTGAATGGCCAAATGTGGTCACCTCTTCCTATTCAGCCGTAGGTCCCAGCTGTCACATGGGTCTGCCGCTCTTTTACAGACTGACATGAAGGCAGTCTACCTGAAGTACAGGTACAGAATAATTGTTAACAGACATACTTCATTCACGATCTTAACATCTCCCCTCTCTGCTGCAATCACATGAATCCAGGCTTTGATTGAAATGGAGAAAAAGAGAAATCAAACATGTTGCTAATTGTGTCTTGAAAGAAAGATTCCTTCCTTTCCCAAAACTTGTAACCTTCTCAGACTTACCACATACTGGAAGTACAATGTGAGCCATGCCATCATTTCAGGGCAAGCAGTGCAGAAAATCATTAGCAGACATCTAATAACACCACAAATTCCAAACCCATCAAGCCTCTCAAACAGGGAATTCTCTCCCCTTTTCATCTAACAAACACATTGTAATTGTCAGAAGCATTATTACCTGCATTCAAAACTGGGAGCAGTAAAATACCAGGTGGTGCTGCTTCAGAGGTCTTCACCAAAGCAGTTTGGGAATCTTGCCTGTGGATCTCAGTGGTGAGCAGTAGATCTTCCAATCCATTCTACCTGCTTCAGTCCCATGGACAGATTTCCAAGTGCAATTTTCCTGACTACAGCAGCATTCTTCAACCTAGATGGAGCTGAGAAAAGAAAAGAGAATTTGAGCTCATGTGGTCTAAGTTTCCAACTGTTTTAGGCTAAGAAGAGGCTAAACATTGTCCAGAGAGGCTATGGTCTCCCCAGCCCTGGAAGTGCTCAAGACCAGCCCTGGATGGGGCTTGGAGGAACACGGTCTAGTGGAAGGTGTCCCTTCCCAATGGCAGGGGGTTGGAATTGGATGATCTTTGAGGTCACTTCCAACCAAACCATTCTGTGAAGAAGCTCCATCCAAATACTGCCCAATACTACACCACACAAATATTTATCCCAAATACCTTCCTTGGCCTAGTAATACCTCTGAAGACAGCCCCACAAGTGAGATAAAGGCAAACAACAGGGGATCCCACAACCATGGACCTCCAAAGAATGACCAGTCCAAACCCTGTGCCCAAACCAGAGAACAGGAGGGTTCCCAGGACCACCTCCAGTTGTGAATATCTCCATAGATGGAGCCCCTGAGGGCAACTTTTTCCACTGTTTGGCCACTCACAGCAAAAATCTTTTCATTTTAACAGAATTTCCTCTATTTCAGTTTGTGCCCCTGAGCCCACTCCTCTCAAGGCTGAACTGCCCCAGCTTTCTCTGCCTCCCCTTGTGTCACCCCCATATTCTCACAGTGGGGTTTCTCAACCTGTTTTCTGTCCCCAACTACAGTTTTCCTGTATTGTGATGACTGAACTATGTGACTAACTGCAGATGTATTTCTCCAGCATTCTTTGCATCATCTGAAAAACACAGCAGCAAAAAATTAAATCACCAGCGAAATTGCTGACTAAGTGGACCATGAACACATTGGGGAACCACAAGGTGAAGGCCTTTCCCATCTCATTAAAAGTTACGCTTTAAGCAGCAGGACATTTTCAATCTTTTCTGTCTCATCTACATACAGCCCAAGTTTCTATATCAAAATACTGCATCATAAAGATTTAATGCTTCAAAAGAAATTAGTTAAATATAGCAATAAAGGCCAGACACACAAGCCTATTTAAAAAAAAAAAATCAGCTTTGTCTCACAAATCCTTCTATCACAAAACCATAGTGACCAGCATTTATTTTTATTTTTAGCTTTTAAGCTTTCACTGATGAAAGTCCAAGTTAACCTTTACTTTATTTTGTCCTGGGCTAAATCCACTGTGACATCCTTTTTGCCCTTTTAAATACAGAATTTTCTTGGAAGGCTTCCAATACTTTGAAATAAACACATTTACAAGATATGCAACAATTAGCATGAGTGGCTCTAGAGGCTCCTGAGACAGCTCTGAAGTCCCTATGATGTGATGTCCAGATATGTTTATACAACTTTTTTTTATTTAATAGTTAATTTCAGAAATCACTCCTTTACCATCTTTAGCAAAGTGGGTGTGAGCTTTCTACTCCAAATAAAAAATGATATGGGAAACGAGAAAAAAAATATGAAAAAAAAGCAAAATGGCACTAAAAAGGCAAAAACATTGCATTAAAACAGTACAAGTTTATGCTTAATGATGTCTAAAGAGCAAGCTGACTTTGAGGCACACTGGAAATGGCCAATTCACCCTGTAGCTGCTTGTGCTGAAGCCAGGGGACAACTGCACACCCAGATCAGAAGATTGTGATGTTTATGCACCTACAAGCTGACATCTGTCCACTTCTCAATCACAAGTCTCACGACATGTTTCTACTTATTTCTCAAAATTACAAAGCTTATTATGATTTTACTTCAGTTTTCACAGAACTTGACATTCTCAACAGCAGCAAGTTTGTGAGAGTTTCCAGTCCAAGCTTCCAAACAGATAAAGCAGATACAGGATGAGAGGATGTTTTTCAAAACAAATACAAACTAGAAAAGTCTGAGGTCCTTTACTGTTGGATATTATGGGAACAAGTAAAAATAGCTCCTCAATCACCTGCAATTATCTTCAAAAGTTTCTGGAAGTCAGAAAAGCTCATAAAACCAATGAAGCGCCAGCAGAGAGGTTGAAACCTAAAAAGTTTAGCAATTAAGTTGCAAGTTGGATTCTTTTTTTATTATCCTGTTTAATGTATAATTAAGTCAGGAATGAGCCAAAAGAATTTCATCCTACCCAAAAACCAGGGATGAACAATTCTAAGGATCCCTTGCAGATAAAATTATATATTTATTATATTATTGTAACCACAGTAAGATCAACATAAAATGGAATGGAAACAAGCACATGAAAAGATGCTTCCACATTAGTGAGGCAGCACACAGGTCCCAGACTGTTTGTTCCATGCCGAACTTCAATGAAGAATAAAAGTATTCAGAAGTAACTCTGACTAAAGTCCAAATAATTGTCCCAATTCCCTACACAGGCTCTTGGGCAAAGGGACATTGCTCATCCTAATGTTTTAAAACACATGGATTTTAAAAAAATTATCTAGGAAGTAGTCAAATATCAATTTTCTTTAATAGCACTGTGGCTCTCCAGCCAACTGGCAGAAACATTAAACCCCCAAACTTTTATCGTTTTTACAACATGTAGAAGTTATTTTTTTATATTTTATGACTTTAAGAAGTACAACTAAACAGAGCATTACTGTAATTTTCTAATTATATTTTCGCAAGTTTTTAATGTCATAATTTAAATTATGAACTCTTTATTTCAAGATGATTAATTAGAATATGCTCCATTTGGGGAACAAGAGTTCAATATCCCACTATCAATTAAACAAAATGCACTCCTTTAGCTTGAGATTAAAAACCAGACTGCAGCCAAAAAGTTTCTTCCTTGTATCTGTCAGATCACGAAAGCATCCAATACAGCAGGATAAGGTTGCCAGAAAACCCTAACACTATCAAAACTCTTATTATTTAGTGCAGTGGCTTAGCTCTGAGGCTGCACCAGAAATGACATCCGAGCTTTGGACAGTAAGCCTTTTTGCCAATGAATTTCTTGTAAAGTCAACAATTATAATTTATTCTGATCCTTTGTGTCATCATATTAGTAGTTATTTTTTCTGCAATCCCAGAGCAGCAACAAATAATGCCATAGAAGAGGACTGATATAATTACAGGCTGAAAAAGATAGGCCAGCACCCTTATACTCAAAACTACCCTCTGTGGCTCCTTCATACCCCATATGTTGCTAATAAAACTGTTTGAATCATACCTAGGAGACAGTTTTACTGATATTGTATCAGGTCCCTGGGTTCTTTGTATGAGATACGATGTCACCAGCACTATAACTATGCAAATTCCGTGATACAGGATCCCACTGGACACAATATTACATACGTAATTCGCAGTATGAAACTGGGCATTAACAATCATTCCAGTGTTATATAAATGAAACCACTATGTTTATTGAAAAGCTCGCCACACAACAACAAAATCAAATTTAAAAAGCAATAAAGAGCAACTGACATGCTCATAGTAAAGATGGCAACATTGGTATTTTTCCCCAAACAATGTAAATTTTGCTTTGTGTCCATGTGACAGTGCTTTACAGAAACTTTTGGCAGTGACACTACGCAAATGCAACCCCGTCAATAATATTAATAAATGATCTTAAATAGGAACCTATAGAGTCCCACTTTTAGAAACAACCATGTGATGTTCAGCAAGAAATCACTGTACTCAAGTGGGATTCTCAGCTTCTGCTACTAATCATGGAGTAAAAGATAAATGATAAAGACTAAGAACGGCAGCAGTAAGAAACCAACAGCTTGGAGATTTCAACACACATCGTGCTGAAGCAGCTCAGAAGAATCATCTTGGGGTGAGGAAACATCTGAGCTCCAACCCTGCATTAGACCTCTGTGAGACCTCAGGCAAACAAGGCTTCATCCATCAGGTGAAAAAGGGTCCCTCATCTTTTCCTGCTTAACTCTGCAGCCACTGCTTTATGTACACCACATACACCTGCAAAAAGGCAGGTCACAGATCTTAAGATCAGTGTTGGAAGAGAGAAAAGTGCAGTGAGAAACCTGACAGCACAGGCAGCCTGGTGCACATTCGTCTTATCCACGTTTACAGTGATCTCTTCCCTCCAGTATTAATTTATTGGTTTGCTGCAGGTGAGGAGTGCTAGAGCTTGTAAGGAGTCTATTTTTGATAGAAATCAGAAAAAAGGTAACAGGCTGGCATGATAAAGTGAGTCTGGTAAAGAGCCAGACTGAGGCAATAAAAGGATGCTATTTTACCAAGGTACCTGGAGAATTAATAAATCAGATCATTTTATAAGGTAAATTGTACAGTAAATTTGTATTGTAAATTGTCTAATACATACGGGAAAAGCCACAGCTCAGTTTTCCCTGGTAATATTTTTAATGGCTTCAAACACAGCTAGAAAACAAATGACACACAGCACAAGCAGCTAAGGAGTCTCACTCTGAGAAGCTCCAACTTCAAATAACTGATGGAAGAAAAACAGAGTTGTAACCAGGCACTTGGAAAGGAAGATAAAGAACTGATTGATTCCTGTCACTTGTGTGCCTCCACTGCAGTGGCAGCAGCTTAAGCAGTAACTTCTCAAGTTTTCCACCAGTCTCTGTGCAATACAAAAGCCGTAACAGTTTTATTCTGTTTAAAAATCAATAAATAGCAGCTTAGGTGACATCTGACAAGGCAGAAAGCTCACACTTCTTCCCTTCAACATTCTGCCCTCTGGTATTGCTGCTACATTTTATCATCATGCAGTTCAGAGAGAATTATATACCTATTTCCAAAGTTTGAAAAAAACAACCCCCTCCTTCCCAAATATGGCCCAAAGCTGTTATGAAGCAACTTATTTTTAGCAAAAGCACTTATGCAGATCCTTAATTTTAATTAATAGTCTCACTGACTTCAACATTTGCACAGCAAGACAACTCCACGCTTCAATTAAAGCCTGCACAGAAATGCTGTGCTGATTCATGGCCAAAAGCATGACAGGAACATCATTACATAAAATGCTCATAAAATTTAAAGAAAAAAATGTAACAGGATCCTCACCTTTAAAGAGAACATTAGACACCCTCTAAAACTCACAGCTTGAGCAGAACTTGCAGGTTGCTGAATTTGTGAATGCTAGGGGTAAGATATATTCAGTGAAATTATTTCAGAGTGGGCAAAAGAATTTGGGGGAAGTATCTTAAGCAGAGACTTCAGCAGACCCAGGCCTCCAACCTTGGCATCTGCAGCGACTGGGTTTTCAAGACTGGAAGAATTCTTTACCAGGAAAATGGAGGCAGCTGCACCTTTACTTCCGATCTTTTCCCATTGTTCACACAGCAAATGAATGGATTTCAAACAATAACCATTTAATTAATTCTATCCAGGCCAGTGCAATCAGAGATTATACTGGGCATCTTCAGCAGGCGATCACTTCCAGGGAAGAGTCACTCTGAGTTACAATTCTGCCTATCACAATATACCTATAATAAATGTAATTTTGAAATAATACGATACTTAAGAAAACACAAGCTTTATTTTCACGGTCTATGTAATATCATAAACTAAGCTTTACTTTTTAGGCAGAATCCTTAAAGAGAGTTGATAATAATTTTTTTTTTAAATATTCTGGTCCTTTTTATAAGCAGAACTGTGGCACCTGATGGCCTGTGACTCACAACTACCAGCTAAGAATTTTAGAAGTGTAAAAAAACAGAACAAAACAGCCCAGGTGACAGAATTCGAGTAATAAATAGACAGAAAAGAACAGGTAGAAAATGAACACCTGAGCATTTTCCCACAGGAGCGATTTCTTCCCAGGACATCCACTTCTCTCCAGCTCAGCACCAGCCTTGCCAGCCTGCCCACACATGAGCTAAAATAAAGCCCAGCCAGACCTGCCTTGGCTCTGCAGAGCAGCAGCTTGTGCATTTCCCCAACCGTTTCACACCTAATTTACAGAGTACATTTATCCATCCCTGTATCACCGAGATCTAACCTGGGGAGTGACAAGAATCAGAATCACTTAATTGATTAACACTTAAGTGAGATACAGAAAGCAAACAGAAGACACTGGAAGACTTTCTGAAAATGCGTTATTTTTATTCCAACTCCATTAAGCAGTCCGGCTCTTTTGAAGGATTAATGAAAGAATTATCAAGAAATAATACAGAAGAGGAACGCTGAGTCTCAGGGAACATGCCAACACATGATGAAGTGCAGACACCTTTCTGGTAGTAATGAGTCAGGCCAGGATGTTCACAGAACTACAGGGACACGTGAACTTGCCCACTTGATCAGTTACAGTTTATTTGATTTTTATGAAATAGCACTTTGACAATTCCTCCCTGGATCACAGACTGTAGTACTTAAAAGTCATTCTCACAAAACTCACAAGACACTTTTTCACACAGAAAAGTCTACTGAACATCCAGAACTGAAAACATTCACCTTCAAATTAATATCAAAAAGCAGTCAATGAGTATGTGTACACCTAAGGATTATTTCCACAAACCTTGTGAAGCAGACAGTGTCTCATTTACAGCTACAATTTTTTTAAGCAGGAACCAAAGACAAGCCCAGGAAGAGTAGGAGTAAGTAAGTTTCTAAACAAATAATTTAAAGAGATGCTTTTTAACAGGATCAGACAAAACCTTCCTTAAAGTTGCATTTACAAGCCCGAGCTGACCTCAGGCACCACACTGAGTATGGATAAGAGCCAACATGGATACTGACCTTAATAATACTACAGGGGCAGATTTTGCATAGGGCAGAGCTGCTCTTGAACAAATGTTTTCCAATGTATTAGGCATAGAGAAGCTTTTTTTTCTGCATCAAGAACCACACGTCACATTCCTTAAACTGTTTCTTTTCTTACCAAATACACTGTGGACAACCTACAGAGGATGCCCCTCGGTGTTCCTCTTTGAGGTTCCCATCTGTAGCTTCCACTAACAATGAAAATACATGGATTTTTTTTTTCTCCCCTTCAAAAATCACAGTCACATGCAAAAAAAAAAATAGTCTAAGTGATTAGAGACCATCAACACTATGAAGTTCTGATGGAGTTTTTTACTGATGTTAAAGCAAGTGCCACAGAGCCCACACTAATGCAAAAACAGGGAGAACTGAGGATGACAAGCAGGAATGGCTGTGTAAGATGCATGAGAATCCAGGAACAAATCCAGTGACAAGTCTGATTTAACACAAAAGGAAATAAACATTAATTCCACACTTACTAAGCCTTCCTAGATCTAGTTATGCATAAAGAATATAAAAAGGAAATGAGAGATACTTAACTGTGTATCCCAACATCAGTCTCAGGTAAGAAACCTCCTTGCTACCCTGAAACATCTGCAGCTCCTCTCACAACAGAGACAACTTTAAGGTCATAATTCCAGGCAGAATCACCGTCCAGCCAGGCACAGAATGTTGCAGGACTTGTATCATACCACAGTCCAGACATTTTCTCCACATCCTCCTGGACCTTTTCACGCACTCAGGAATGAATAGGCCAAGGGAAGAGAGCTGGTCTACAAAAATAATAACGGTCCACATCTCAAAACCCAAACTGTAAATCATCTCCCTGGATCATAATGAAATGAACCAAAAGTTCAGTAAGACTGGACACATTTAATTCTTTGTACTTCACAGATTAAAGAACAATTAAGAGGCTGGAAGCTGAAAAGTGGCTTAAACTAAAGTTACGCAATTGTGTGGACAAAATTCATTTGGCCACAGGAAAGCACTTACATATTTAATATACTTCAAATAGGTTTATATTGGCCTAAAAATAGCATCTTGAATAGATTGTTATTGCAGTAAAACACTTGCTTTATACCTGAGTAATGAGATCACCAAATGTAAAAAACCCCACATGCAAAACGCGCAGGCTCTCGACCATTTCTCCCTCAGCCTCAAACTCCAAGTTGCAGAGCTTTAGACCACCATATTCAATTAAATCAAATTCAGACTATAATTTTCTAATAGTTTACAGTTAAAAACAACACTGCCCAAAGATTAGCAGGTTACAATGCTAAGCAATTCAAGTGATAATCACAATGAGGGATGTGTAACCTAATGCCCATTTCCTTTGGTTTATATGAACCATCACATGTAAGCCTCATGCATCCATTTTAAGTCACTGGGAAGGATCATATTTTTTCCTGATCTAAATCAGTGTTTGGTCTGAACTTAGGCACTTCATTTTCAGTTTTTTGCATTAAGCAGAATCAGTCTTCACACATAGTGGAAGATGCCTGGGGCTGCACAGTCCTCTGCAATCTCAGCAACTGGCCCTCTCATTCCCTGCGATAGCTATGCTGAAAAAAATAAGATCAACCAAATTTCCAACTGCCCTTCCAACTGTGGGAGAAACAGATCAGCCTGTTCTTTACTTCTGAAGAAAAGGCCCCCAAAAGGTCAGCCTTTCACATGAAATACAGATCATTAACACTGATACACAACTATTTTGATGCTCACTTTTTGTCTGTGTAACTGGGACTTGATTGTATCTATTTCAGGATGTACTATACTTTTTATATATGGTCTTTAAGGTCTCTTCCAAACCACTCTATGATTCTAAAAATGCCCCAACCCTTTCATGTACTACTCCTTGGCTGGATATAAAGCTGAATAACATAGAGAAATTATGATTTTTATTGACAACACAATAGTTTTGTGTACCAGAAAGGCTGAATGAAATCACACCTGCTTTTGTGCAAACTCTCACATTATGAGAGTTACATGCAAACACACCACGTAACAGAACAACTGACTGCTCATTCCTAAATGTGTCCAAATTCCAATTAGAATAAAATCATAGAATTCTCAAGTATCGGAAAAGACAACTACATTAAATGATGAGAACTTCAAGGTCAAACAACCACTTCGAGAAGTGCTTTAGCCTGATTTGCACTCACCTTTTTTCAGAGACTAACTGTGGAAACAGCACCCAAACAATTATAATTTCTGACCTTTTCACATAAACGATAACTTCTTAGGTTCATTCTTTTATATTCCATCACATATTCTTCCAAATAAAAACTGCCCAAAAATACTTCGCATGAAAAACTAAATGTTCCCAGTGACAACTCTGATCAAGTCACTCTTTGCACATGAACACTGAAAGATGCAACAACAGCAAGAACCACTAGTTATTCTTATAACTTCAAGACTAAACTCTAAATATAGTACGTTTTCAAATTCTCTTTCCTAAAATTCAAGTAATATGTTCATCGCTTTAACTGAAAGCCAGCAAAGTACAACTTGTATTGTGCTGCAGGCCATAAAGGGAATGTTCTTTATTTGAGTCATGGTTGGATGAGGATGAAAAGTAGTTTTTGAAAATTTACAACAGTTTTGACACTAGTGTGTGTTTATCGTTACAAGTTATCCCTCTCTATTTATCAGGCTGACTCAGGACCTTTCACTACCTTCAAAAAGACAATTTTTACCAATTCTTCATGTCCTTATAGCTAACCATAGGAAACTGCACAGAACACACAGAAAATCCCTAGCTGAGAAAGAACATGGATAAGAGAAGGACCCCAGTGTCTGCTTCACTAAGGCAAGAGAGGCTACAGTTTAAAAATAATATTTAGCAATTAATTAGCCTTTAGCACAGCACTCAAGTGACATTTTGCTACCATTTCCCTACCCTAAATAATCATTCTGCTACATAAAAAGTGTTCCCAAGGAAAAGGAGCTTACTTAATTATTGGAAGCCCTTTCTCCTCCACCCTAAACTGATAAAAGCAGCACTGTTTCCAGTAGTTCACAGTAGAGAGCTGTATTTTGCTTGTGAATCCCATGGAAATTTTTATTTCTCTACCCCACACAAAGCTTTCTTCAAAATAAAACTGTTTTTAAACTAATTTCTGGAGAGTATTTGGGAGACTTGGTTTCATATGAAACAGGTTGTGCTTACCTGTCTGCGACAGTCTGTTAGTTTTGTAAATTGAGACAGTTTACAGTTGGAAAAATGAAGTCTCAATTATGGAGCAATTTCAATACCTAGTCTTCCAAACCTAACTTTCTGAAAGATGAATTACCAGCCTTCATGTCAGTCTGACTGCAACAAGATGAAACTACAGGTCTACAACATGACTACACCAGCCTGCGGGAAACATCCCTGACCAGACTCTGCAGGTGCCTCAAAGAACCACCATGGCTACAAGGAATTTTTTGAACAGAACCTGAAAGGGTAAAGAGACTAAAATCGATTCTGGAGCTTTCCAAATGATGCCAGGATGCTAAAGCAGGGGTAGGAATGTAGGTAAGTCTGTCACCACATGCAACAAAGCCTTGCAGGAGCAAACAGAACCCTAACCTTTCTGCAAGGTGCCCCAGTTCCAACTTACAGGTAAGGCAGCATCAGAGACAAGTGACTGCTGCTGTTGTCAAAGACTTGAGACCTTAAAGGCTTGGCTAGCAAAAGATTTTTCCTCCCCCTTTTTAATCAGATGTCATTTTCCGTAGGGTAACAGAAAAAGCTTCCAACTTAGGTGATTCTTCAAAGGACTTCAGGGGACACCTGGAGATCTTGCAAGATGCTAGACAGTAACACCAGGGCATGAAACACATACACTTCAATAGGATCACCTCAAACAAGGTGTCCCAGCTTGGACATATAATTAAGCGTCCCATTAATTTTTTTGAATATGTGTAAAAGATCTCATGTGCTTACGCAAAAACGCAGCAAAATAAAGCTGACGTGAGCTACAACACAGCATTTTTCTACCTGTGAGGAAGAAATAAACCAATGTCTTTGTAACTTCTTTTTCCACTTTTCCACAATTTAAAAGGGTTTCTGTACACCTTCTTTGTGAAATAAGCTGAGTAATAACTACCTCATCACAACATTTTCAAAACACTTGTCTCTATGCACTGTTGACAAAGAAGAACCACTAAAACTTTTCCTCTCAAAGCAAGCCAGAAGCAAAGGCTTAGTCACTTCTTCAGATAACAGAAGCTTTCTGAGCAGTTTACCAAAAAATCAAGATATATCTTTTCTCAAAGCAAAATAACACATTGCACTTGGAAGATGTGTGCTCTCCATACTGAACAACACCTGTTACATACCTGAAGGGGTTTCTTAAGCAAGCCAAGTCTCCCCAGGTGGTAATTACACTGATCAAATCATCCCCACACATGTTGAAAAAATGGAAAGCAAGAAGTAAAGGTAGTCTTAATGGATCAACAGCTTCTCTGATTTCATGCAGCACATGAAAAGAATAAACATGGAAAATTCTGGCGATACATTAAGGCAATTCTTACACCCAAACAACTTGATAATGTAACACTGCGTACCAAGCCAATTTTTTTCATAAATAATGATCTAAACAGAATACTAGTCAATTCCCCAAAAGATATCAAAGATATCCCTTTATTACAAATGATCCAAGTATCCCCCTTGAGGCTATGGCTATCAGAAAGCATTTAGTTGGCTCTCCAGCCAATAATTTTCAGATCTGTTTTATTATGAAACTGTAACACATTTTCAATAACTTTTAGCTTTGCTATATAGAGCAACAAATAATTTCCCAGAACCCTTTGGAAAATCTGACATGCGAAATGATTCTCCAGTCAACTTGTGTATTATCAAGCTGAAAAAAAAAAAAACACACCAAAAAAACCCAAAACAAACCCATATATCAGATCATTTGATCACTGGAGAGAATGGCAAAGTATTGGGAGCTTTAGGACAGATGGACGAACTTCAGGTCACATAAAACACTACCAAGGCTGTATTTGAAGAAAAATGTGAAAGTTTGTGAAAGCGCCCCGGGTGAAAATACTTTGTGTTGCTAAGAAACATCATCCCTGATGATGGATGAATTAAATTGTCTCAGTTAGCACAGCCAACTCCAGGCATCCCTCGTTTATTAGGAGAATGTTTTCTTGTACTGGTAATTTATTTCAACAGCTGCATACAAATAAAAAGCCCTACCTTAAAATGAAACGGAGAATTTCAAACTTGCATAATTAATGCTACCAAAGAGAACAGAGTTTACATCTTGAACAGAATTTAATAACTAACATTTAACAATGTAAACTCTAAAAATGAATATTAATACATCCAGACTATTAAGAACTTATTTTAGGATTGTCTGCAGTGAAATACACTGTTCAACTCCCTAAATTACTCTATGTACAATCCAGTGAAGTACAAAACTTTCCAAATATTTTCAAGCAGTGAACATTATCACTATTCAGTTAATCAAATTTTAAACATCACTGAGAGAAAAGCATATTTGTTTGTCACATATTGCTATGATGACAACAACATAAAAACTATGCATGAAAGAAATTTTGTCAACCACCTGCTTTGGTCATGGGGACATTGTCTTAATGTTTTGTCTAGTTATTTTTTTAGTATCTTACTGTTTCTCCTGCAGGACAGATTTGTGAACTTAGAGCAGCAAGCCTTTGCTTTTCTGAAGTGTTTGCTGTTGAACTCCCACAGATCATACCTGCCTTGCCTGTTCTGCACTGCATTCAGGGAAGTCCTTCCAAAGGTACAGATGGAAGAGAGAAAGGCCACCAACTCCTCTCTTCCCACCAGCCGCACATCAGCCCAGAGGAGTTCACCTGAAAGGAGAAAGAACAGCAAGCACATCTCACCTGGCACAGCCTTCAGAGCAGGACACAACAGCAGAGCAGAAGCACAGCAAGTGGGGAGCCCCAATGCAAGAACAGTCCCAAGGTCAGGAAGCAGCTCCATGACTGCTGCTCAGGGACGAGGGAAAGGGCAGGGCTTCCTTCTTAACCCAGAGAGGAATATGCACAATTTCATGCCACCCAGAAACCAACACAGTTGTTGCACTGAAAACAAACCAAGTGCAAAAACCCATTTTCCAAGAACACAGTTGGCAAAGCGGAGAGTCATTAAAGAAAATGAATTTTCATTTGTCTGATGCCAAGGCTTTGGGATTTTTCTTCCCAGTTACTAGACTGTGTTCTAACGGAGATTTCAAGTTACAAGTCCCAAATTTTAGGCCTACAGAGCCCAATTTAAGGAAAAAGGTAGCAAACCCTCTATGAACTGTTGTTTGGATCGCATCACAGCTTCCAAGTCAGAAACTACCACACACAGTTACAATGCCAGTAATATACTCAGCTAGTCAATACACAGAGGCGGCCACAGAGGCTCCTCATCCCAAATAACCCCACCATGGAGCAGAGTTACCACTGGAGAGCCTGAGGAGAAGTATTTAACAATGATACCAATTTGGCTGCGCTAGAGATGTGTTTCCTGTGGGCCTAATAAGGAAGAGCTTTACAATCTGAGCAGAAGCCTTTCAAAACCTCAGAGGACATGTCTTATCTGCACCACTTCTGCTTTTGGAATCCCAGAAATCCTGAAGACAGAAGGCAGATCAGACTGCAGCTTTCCTAGGCACAGATGTTGCAATCACATCTACCTTAACTGTAAGCCACAGTCCTCGTGTCTTCCCAACTCTGGCAGAATCTCTTAGTTGCTTTGGTTTTGGAAATACCAGTGCAGAGGATAAAAAAGTGCTTCTGATCACATGAGGTGAAGTAAAGCACCAACATAAAAGTAAAACATCTGCAGATTATATTCCAAGCAAGTGGCAAGAAAGAAAAGGTTTTGAAGCAGAGAGCGTTTCTTCCTCTTCTCCCTTGTCCACATGTTTCACAAAATAACATTTCCAATCTTTAGATCTGATTGATCAAAGTTGGTTGATTTTTTTTGAAAGCGCTGATCTAGCAGCCATGAAGAATGACCATTTGTGGGTCAGTCACAGACGTATAATTAAAGATGATTTTTACACACGACTCAGAGAAACTGAGTCACCCATGGGTGCAGATCCATGTAAGCATTCTCTAAGCTTTTTTCAACTCACTAAAAATTCCCTCCCTAAACACCTATAGCTACAAGACGTCAGATTTGATTTTTCCCTTTTCAGGCTTCTCAATGCAAGACAGACACAGACAGAAAGAACCAAGACCAGCAATGGCTCCAAAGGCAATGAGGGAATCAGAGCACAACCCAACTATTCCTTGACTCCAGCTCCAAAGGTTGTGTCCGCAACAAGGTACAGGTTGCACGACTCTGAATATAAAGCTTCCTCTTGGTATTTTCAATGCAGGATTATTTAATATTTTCATTTATTACTTGGATGATGAGCAAAATAGTTGCAAAATTTGGTAGCTACCTGGGAAACGCTGCAAGCATTCTGGGAAACAAATTGAGAAAAGTGGGACTAAGGGATTATCAGCAAAACTGAAACTGGGGGTTTAATACTGAACACCAAAACTGAAAAATATTTCCAATTTATAATAATGATAGGAGCATCATATGAAAAAGATGGTAAGATTTCTTCTGTTCATCACTGATCCTAAGGTTGTACATTACAGTCAGATTTCAATACAGATGTAGAAAACAAGCTCAAAAGAAAACCTAAGCAATCTAGGAGAGTTAAACAATGAGTACAAAAAAAAAAGTAAAGAAAGATGAGACAAGTTTCAAAATAGGGTAACAGCAGTTACAAGAATGCCCCACTACTGCAATATCCATTGCGAGAAAAAAAATTAAAAAACAAGAAAATTAACAGGTTAGGGAAAAAAATTAGAATAGTATTAGAGGAAATATGCTACCGCTAGGGATAGTTAAACAAGGGATTAGGTTCTGGAGGGGTTACACAAATCTCCCCTGGTTGTTTTTAAAACCTGGTAAGAAGAACATGTCAGGAATGGCCCGTACATCTCTCTCTGGCTTGACACTGCACACTGCAGGCTCACACATCCAGCACAGGCCTCAGCACAGAGCAGTGACCTCCAGAGATCCCGTTTTCCTTCCTAAACTTAAAGGCTGCACGAGTTTAGGCTCCTGCCAGGAGACTCAGCAGGTGACCTGACTGCTCCTTAGAGCTCCACGCAGGCTTTTGATATCTCTCTTTTCTAAATAGCCCAGGCAGGCTGTGATTGACAATTTTCTCTCACATGAAGCACACCACCTTAAATGTAGAGTACTCGGAATGATTCGCCAGGGAAATAAAGTCAAAGTACAGAGAAGGCAACAGCAACTGATCCCAGGAATCCAGTCCTGGGAAGGAAATCACAACTGCCAAACTGGGCAAGGATGCACATCCCAGTAGTACCTAGAAATACAAACAGTTACATTTTCATTTCTAGCACCTCCAGTAAATAAGCCTTAATAAAAAGAAGTATTTAACAAAGTACTTAGAGAAATATGGAGGGAAGGTTTGACGTTTCTAAGCTTATTTTCACAGCGGTATGAAAGGAAATGAGGTAGAGTCAGAGCTAATTCTCCTTATATAATTTCACATGGAATGATTAGTTCTGCCCCAACAGTAACAGCTTTCCAGAGGGTCCTACTTGTCGCCAAGATTGCATACAGATGCTCTAAGTGTAGCTTCCCTATTCTCCACTGACAACCAACTTAAAAGGCCAATATAATAATCATTTTACTATAGAATGAAATTCACAGCGTGAATAGTAAAATAATGTCAGAGCTACCATGAAACTGCAGTTGAGTGTTGGGGGCTGTGACTTTTAGAAGTTTAATCAGGAAATGGATTCAGGGAGCAGAGCATGCAGAGCGGCTCTGTGCTCCAGTAACATCCCCTGGCCACTAAGGATGTCCAAGAGCTGTGGCTGGACAAGGAGAGGGCAAAGGCACAGAGGAGCATTCCTGTCACACGCCCTGCTGGATATTTTCCTTTAGAAGGCAGGTTTCAGTCATTACTGGGTTAATGCCCCCCTCTCAAGTCTGATTAGAACAGGCTTTCCACATGCTGAAGGTGCTGGAATTCCTAAGTCACCTGGGTCGCTTCTGGGTGAAATACCAATTACTGGGAATTCATCTCAACAAGGCCCACGAAAAGAAAGCACTAAAAGACACCCCTCAGCCCAATGGCGAACATATCACACGGATAATCCTAGAACTCTTTGCAAAAAAAAAAAAAAAAAAACACCAACTTGTAATAGGTATTAGTACCCTTATAAAGCACTGCAGTGCTTTGTGTTTAATCCCTGAATAGACACTGGTAGAAAAGCCATACTCAGTTCTAAAATTTCTACTGCAAATTCCAGCTCAGCTACTATTATTCCTGGTTTTTAAGGGATATATACATTTCAAATATACATAATAGTAAATTTAACTATCAATGAAAAATTTCAATCAGATGCTAAAACAGCATGCAAAATAATAGCATACGAACTTTAAATGTGTGTATTTTGCAGTTTTTAGCACAACCATTTGTTTTGCAAAAGACCTACAGATTAAATACAAAATACACTATTAGTTTTAGGCACAAGAACAACCAATTTTTTATGCCTTGCCAGAAATAATGACTAATTAGGCCAACACCACCCCGCAGTCATTTCCATAAATCTTGCCTTTACATTTAAATCACAACAAGAAGAAAACTGACTTAACAACAACAAGAGCATATTTCTCATTAAAGTTCTCTTAAAGCAAGATCGGGACAAGAAATTATTCTGTAAAGTCAACAAGCTGATGTTATTGTTTATTTGGAGAACTTTAACTCAGACCAAACACAAAGTTGTACTCAGAAATTTGCTGTATTAAACTGCAGTCAGCCAGGGAAAACTTTCAACCAGGAAACCATAAAACACAGAATTTCACAGGATTTTGATGGATTTCTTACTTAGCAAAGTCATCTCACCACACATTCCTCACGTAAACCTTGAAAGGAACCCGAATATAAAAGATGCAATATGTTCAACTACTTGTTGAATTTTTGGTTTTGGGCATATTTGTATGTAAATATTAAAGCAGAAAGGCACACCGGAAATACAATTCAGATGAAATGAGGAGTTGTACTTAAATTAAGATTTTTGGTTTAAAATGATGGAAAGTATGGTACTCCTGAGAAATCACTTGTTTAATCACATATATTAGGAAAGATATGTATAAAAACACTTTATTTTCGTAATGCAGCAGGGACTTTATTTCTATTTTATTTACAAAGGTGTCACCTGGTAAATAAAAACAGAATCTAGATTTATATAATCACATACTCTACAATAAGGTTATCAACACACAACTGTGAGGTTAGCTGTTTTTCCTCCCCCAAAACTGATTGGAAAGAACAGGAGAAAGTGTGGTATTTTTTCTGAGGTGGTCTAGAAATGGGAGCTAAGCCACACCACCACTGCCCTGGCTAATCATCCCTTCTGAGTTTTAAGCATTCCCAACCATTTCCTTTCGCACGTACACACAAAGGTTTGTGATAGTCTGGAAGTTTTTCCACACAATGGCTTTACAACAGGTCTGTTTCTAATATGTGTATTTTATTAAGCTTTAGGAGGATTAACCAAGATTCTCAGTTCTTGGGGAAAATAAGGCATGGCAACAGTGAGGTCTTCAGCCTCCACTGCAACATGCTTGACCGCTGAATCCTGCCGGGGTGAGTCATGCCCAACATGGGACGTGGACTCCATCCCAAGAAGGAATAAAGCACTGCATCATATTAAATCTGCATCCAATTACTTAGGTGTGAACTCAAAGGGTATGCTTCCATCTCAATGACAGCTTCTAAAAACGACTGTGAAAGAAATCTTGCACTCTGGAGGGTGTTTTATCCATCAAGACCATGACCAGCACACATTTTCTGTTGCCAGAAGCACGGCCAAAGCGACCTTCTTAAGAACCACTGTTGCATCTCCAAGAAGAAAACATTCCCATGGTATCTAGGGCAATTTCAAACTTGTACCACTGAGCATCAGTAACACAGACGACCTGCTGCACAAACAGGCACTGACTGCCCAAAAATAATCTTGGAACTAAACTGGAAAATAGCATGTGAAGCCACACTGGTCACACTGTTGTAGAGCCACAATACATACAGCTGTTTTCAGATGCAAAACTAATTAAATTCCCCTTTTTTGGGTCACCGTAACATTTTTTTCTCTACAACTCAGCAAATTACACATGTAATAAATTTTGCATGTTTGATTACATGAAAACCTACACACACACAAATATTTAAATCAAAGTTGCTTATCCAAGATCTACTTACTTCGGGATTTATGTATCACAACTGCTTGTGTTCTTTGTTTTGACCCTAAAAAAATAATTATTCAGGGGAAAAAATACAAACCACCCTAAGTGCCTGGCCTTGCCTGTTTTCCTCCAACTTCTGCATTTCATCATTAGTATAACATACTTCACTGTTAATTTTAGACATTCCTCCAGTTCTCATTTGGACATCAAAGAGCTACTCATACCCAAAATACCAGTAATCTGAAATACTGGCTTCCCTACTTATTGTCATTTATAACTTGAAAAGATCTTTGATTTCTGGCCTACAGGAAATACTGCCTATGAAAAAATAAAACACATATATATGCTCCCATGAATTCCTATAGATGGGGTCCAGCATTTAGGATAATAGACTGGAGACATGGTTTTCAGATTTACATCTCCTACTCTGCCTGGTGCTTCACACGTTTATTTTTACTTTCACATCTGACATGCAGCAATATGGCCAGCTAAGGTGCATGTTGAAGACATCCTTTGATATGAATCCATGGAGAAGTGAAATTCACACCAGGTTCAGTGTCCTTGCAGCACTCAGGCCCTGCTTCCCCACTGATAACTGCTCTGCCTACGGATGGCTGGGGGCAGCCCAAGGCTGGCCCTCCACAGCCCCTTGTTAACAAATCTGCCACCAAAGATTAAAGTGATTTTCCTGCTTTACAAACTTGGTAGAGAACACTTCTCACATATAAATGGAAAAAAAAAAAAAAAAAAAACCAAACCAAACCTACAAACATGGTAGCCAGCTTTTTTCTGAAACGTCCGCTGTGTGAGTTCCTAACAGCTTTGAGTTTATATTTAGAGTTTGCTCTTCACTTTTGCAATTTTATTTTAATTAAAAATAATAGTATGTTACACAACTGATTCCAAACAATGAGGAACTCGCTCTGTTCAAGTCAGCAAACCATTTGCTTTGGTTTCGTTACCACTCCCACTACACAAGAGCTCATGTCTCGAGCAGTGAAACAGTCAGCATTAAGATGTTGTCATAAACACCAGTATCACAAAATAGAATCATTAAACAGTTCAGGTTGGAAGAAAACTTAAAGATCATTTTATTCCAACTCCCTGCCATAAGCAGGGACATCTTCTGCTAGAGCAGGTTGCTCCAGGCCCTATCCAGCCTTGAACACTCACCAGTACTATAAACCAAGAATAACCCTCATACCACTAAAAACTTTCCGTGTATTTCCCTACAGCAGAACACAATGCTGTCCACACAGGATTGTGCATGTTACATTTGTGAACCCAATTTTTCATAGAAACAGCATCTACCACTTTTATTTAACCAGGTAATATCTCAAGTCCACAGACAAGATTTCCTCACTGCAATTGGAACAGCTAATCCAAGACAGTATTCCACATTAAATATTTGCCCAACAGCTGCAGGAAAAAAGCCTTACCCCCATGGCTCTCCCAAGCTGGACTATATGGGATTGCTTTGGATAAACATATTCTGATCTTGTGAAGCCAAACAACGAGAGGTACAGGTATTTCATTTCTTTTCTATGAGTTATAGTCCAGCTTACAGACAGTAAGGAACTTGTATACACCAAATGGTGCAAGAACTACTGGCCTTCTCTGCGTCAGGAAGTGTTCGGTGTTATCACAGCTTCCAACAGTCACTCAGGCTTTGCACAAGGAGCTGATTCCAGGAGCCCTGAGTGAAGGAAAGTACCCTAAGAATGTGCTGGTTTGATGATAAAATCATCTATTTAGACACTTTCACCAGTGCAGGACATTGGTCAGAGACCACAGACCTTCGCTGCTCTGACCAAAATGGAAAGTAACAAACTCAGTGCTGTAAATTGGAACCGTGGCCTACAATGCTCAAGCCATGTGGCCCTGAGCTATGGGCTCAAAGCACTCTGCAGTCACAGAGTGAAGAAAACATTTATAAAAAGCTAAACCAGGAACTTTTTGTTTTCATATTCTCAAATTTTATTGAGCAGAAATGTTTGAGGATAGTTTATTGCTTTTACCGGCCACTCTAAAACGGGCCCCCAGCCAGCTTAGGTCTTTAAAATATGTCTATATCTCTGGTTTTAAAACAACGTTAAGGAAGTTGTATAATTTTTACACTGGAGCCTGAGTGACTTAGCAGCAGAAGCGACAGGTTTCAGCTGTAACACAGGCACTTTGCAAGCTATGGGCACCACTTTTGCAACAGCACCTGCTGCACTCGGTACTGATCCTAATGCAGGCAAGGGATCCACAAGGGTTATTTAACAGGTGTTTAACTCATGGCACATCCCAGGAGACTCAAATTCAGGTGTACCAGAAATCAAACACTGTATCTTGTCAGCTGAGGGAGGAATTTGGTGCTCTGTTTGTAAAGCACCAACACCCTGAGCTGAGTTTTCTTCCTAGGTTCCATTCATTAAAGGTGGAAATTGACCAGAAAGTTTGTAAACAAGTCAGTTTCAAAACACACTTGTATATTGCTACAGTTGTAAACACCAAGGCGTTTACACTATATTGAGAAAACCCTTCACTTTTTTGTACATATACAAACCCGAAAAAACAGGACTGATTTAAAATCCTATCTCCCCTTAACTGATCTGTGCAACCTGGACTTAACAGTATTTAAACTGACTTCAGTACACCTGGACTTCCAAGAAAGGGGAAAAAGGAAGAGGGAAGAATACACTCTACACGAGGACTTAAAAGCCTCAATTAAAATTCAATATTGTACTTTGTATAGAGGCTCTTTACATGAAAACCCTGTCATGGTTAAGATTTAAGGTTAACCAGGTTAATAGAGTCCAATAAAATAGCTCGATTGAATTATGCCAAGCCATTGTTACAACCCACACTAAAATCTGCTATTTGACTTTACCTGACTATTGGGCTCAACTCTGAACCATAAATTAAGCTTCAAACTCTTTCCTACACTTCTTTAAAAAAAAAAAAAAACAGAGTGCATGCTTTTACACCTTAAAAGGTTTTTCTCCTCTAGTCTGCTACTCCAGTCACTGCAGTCATGTGTTAAAAGATTTGTGCAGACCTGCCAAGTCCCATTCATCCCAGACACACTTTCCTAAAGTTGGGATGTGTTTACAAAGTATATTTAAGCAGCTCCTCCACTGCAAAGTGTTCTGTTCCAGGGCACACTTAGCTTATAATAATAAAACCGATTTCCTGAAATCCACGCATTTAGCACAAATAGCATTTTTAAAGTTTTTGTTCTCCTTCCCCTACAAAGCTTGACGGAACGCCAAAGCTAAGGGTGTAATTTTTCCAGCCAGCTTCACCAGCAGAACTGCTCGTATGCATAAACATTTTAATTTCGGTATTTGGAATCAAACTGCGTTCAGATTTCGCCGCTCAAAAAAACGCACCCGCTGCCCCTGCACACCTCGCACGACAGCTCAGCAGGGCACGAGAGGAGCGTGCGGAGGCCACGGCCTCCCCGGGGGCACCCAGACCGCCCGGGCCCCGGCGGCGGCGGCGGCGGCGGCTCGGGGCTCCGGCGGGCCCGGGCCCGGCCAGGCCGCGCTGCCCGCCCGCCGCAGGGCCCCGGGAAGGGCGCGGGGCAGCCGCAGCCCGCGCTCCGGGCCCCGCCGGCAGCCATGTCAGAGCGGCGGGAGGCGGCCCCGCGGCTCCCGGGGAGCGGCCCCAGCCCGCCCGCGGCGCTCCGGGGCACGGCGGGGCCGCGCTCTCCGCCCCGGGCCCGCGCTCGGCGCGGCCGCAGGTGCCGGGAGCCGCGGCGGGCGGAGCCGCCTGCCCCGCTGCCCTCCGTTCCTCTGCGCTCCCCCCGCACAGCCCTGTCGGCCGCCGGTCCTGCCGCCGAGCGCCCGCCCCGCTGACCCCTTCCCTCCCTCCCGGCGGGCGCGGGCGGCCCCGCTCTCACCCCACCCCGAGGGCGCTCACCTCCTCCTCCTCCTCCTGTTCCTCCTCCTCCTCCTCACTCCCTCCTGGAGACCGTCGGCACCGACGCGCCGGCGTCCCGGCCCCTCCCTCAGCTCAGCGCCGGCCCCCCCTTCCGCCCCGCCGCCCGGGGACCCTCCCTGCCCGCGGGGACAGCGGCACGGGCCCCGGGAGACGCCGGAGCCGGGCGCGGGCAGAGGGAGCCCGGAGCGATGGAACGGGGGAACAAAACCTGCGAGAAAAGCGGCGAGCCCCTTCGCAGGAGTTTTGGGAGCAGGGAGGGGTGGGAGGAATAAATAGCAAGGAGTTATGCACCAGGTGGGCTAAATAAAAAACAATTAGATGATGGTTTTCTGGGAGAAGCGGCGGAAAAGAGTGACAATCAGGGCTGTTGCCAGTTAGATATGAGTAGGAGGTGTGTGTTCTTTCCGTAGCTCAAGCTTTCTCAGGTGGTGCAGCTCCTGGGAGAGGCTGAGCAGGTGTTAGCATAGAAGTATCATAGATTCGTAAAATGGTTTGGATTGGAAGGGACCTTAAAGACTTCCTTGTTCCAACCTCCCGCCATGGTCAGGAACACCTTCTACTAGACCAGGGTTCTCCAAGCACCATCAGCCCAGCCCTGAACACTTCTGCAGATGGGCAACACAAGACACAACTTCCTGGGCAACTTGTTCCAGTGCCTCACCACCTTCCTGATATCTAATCTAAGAGAAAAAGAATTTTTATCCTGGTAAAAATATCCAGGTAAATAATTTTTCCTGATATCTAATCTAAAACTGTTTGAGTTCGAACCTGTTCCCCCTTATCCTGTCAAAACATGGTCCTGTAAGTTGTCTTGTCCCATTTTTCCTCTAAGTTCCCTTCAGAGACTAGAAGGTCTCTATGAAACCACCCCGAAGCCTTCTCTTTTCCAGGCTGAACAATCCCAGTCCCCTCAGCCATATCCCACTGGAGAGGTGCTCCATCTCCCTGATCAACCTGGTGGCCTCCTTTGGAGGTGTGATTGCTACAGGCAGGTGTATCAACTCTCTTTTTGCCCACCTTGAGTAACAAACCTTACCAGCAAAACTATTTTAGAGGAGAACTGTTTCATCACACTGACTCACTTTAGCGTGCTGTTATCTATGGTATGTAGACAGATTTTTTTTTTTTTTTTTTTTTTTAAGTAGGAAGTCAAAATGAGTAACACCCAATGGGGTGACGAAGCAGAATTTCCAAACTGTACAGCTGTGAGAAGCATCAACACCGGTAACTTGAGGAATTATGGTGGGTTTTTTTTCCTTCTCTGGCTAGTCAGTGGTTACAAAAGAGTGACGAGAAGGCTGATTTGCATGAGAAATACCCGTTGGCTAATGCAGTGTTTTGTTTCACAAGTTTTGAGTTAAAAAATCCTGGTAAAGTTGTCTTCCAGTAGCTTTCCACTGTCCTGCACCTCTGAATTCGTGACACTGCAAAGCTGTGGAAATGTGAAAACGTCATGAAGGAGACAGTTCTTCATGGGCTTTACCTAGACAGAAGTGGTAAGACCTGAAAATCTTTTAATATTTATCATGCATGTTATAAATAATTTTATAAGGTTGTGTCTTTCAGACAGCGTGACAGATGAGGAGGCCTTCAGTCCAGCTGAATAATTTGCCCCTGGCATGTGCTGGAACGCAGACAAACAGGATGTTTTATCCCCAATTTATGGATAGAAAAATTGAGGCAAGGAAGTGAAGGCATTTATTTTCCAAGTGTAGAAGTGCTCATTTGTAAGCAGGCAATTTGGGCTTGAACTTTTTTTTTTTCCCCTTTTTTTTGAGGAAAAGGGACCGTGTATATACAGTTCCCATTGAAACTACACTTGAGGCACCCAAGCAGAAAGACTTTGGCCATACTCTTTTGGGGTCCTGCAGCCCTAATCCCATGTTCTAATTGGCCAGTAATCTGTGGACAGATATTGTAACAGTTCCTTTAGAATATTTTTCTACTTCTCACTCATTTGCATACTAATGGCATAAAAATAGGCACTTCCTGCCAGTAATTAGTTGGAGCCCAGAATTTAAAGAAAGAAAAACACCACAGCATTATGGTAGATGGATGGTACTGAGGAAGCTGCAGAAAAGAGTCACTTCTCTGGTGCTCAGAAAGTGCCTTTAATTTGGAGTTTAAGGCTGGCAACTCTGTTACCTCTGTGTGACAGGGATTAACTGTTTGCTTGGCCTAATAACTTTGCCTCTAATGAGCCCCTCTAACTTTTTTCATTACAAATCCCACAATCTGTCCTGCACCCAGGCTCGCTACTATAAAATGTTTTTCCTTTTTTGCCTTTTTCCCAGAAGGAATAATGCTGGCAGTGAAGTCTGTGAGTGGAGTTCCTTGTGGATCACTGTGACTCAGACCAGCACAGAGGCTGCTTAAGGGTTCCTCACCTAATGAGGCACTGTGAAACCCATACCACACATCAAGTCATGTGAAGTTCTAGGTTAAAAGAGCCCTTTCGGAGCTGTGTGTAAATAAGGGGTTATTTGACTTCTCACATGTAGGCCATAGACTTGACTGCAAATCAGGCTGGTGATAGCTAAAAATTTCCCTCTTCTGATATAGCAACAGAGGTAACTTTGGGTTTACATATCATAGAATCATGGAACAGTTTGGGTCAGAAAGACCTTAAAGATCATCCAGTTCCGAGTAATTTCTGTGAGATGGTGAAAGTTTATTTTGCTGCTTTCGTTCCCCTAAATTCTGGAGATCCTCAATGGGAGCTGCTGGAGTGAGTCCAACAGAGAATGCAAACATGATTGAAGGCCTGGAGCATCTCTGTTCTCAAAGAACCAGGGGATGGATCCAACTAACAGTATTTATGCTGCTTAAGACTGAAACCTGCAATGCAGAGTATATGTTTGGTTCCTTTAACAGGATCCAGAATCACGGAATGTCTTGGGTTGGAAGGGACCTTAAAGACCATCCAGTTCCAACCCTTCCTGTGATGGCCAGGAACACCTTCCACTATCCCAGGTTGCTCCAAGCCCCATCCAGGCCTGGTCTTAAACACTCCTAGGGGTGAGGCAGCCAGAGCTTCTCTGAATGATCTGTGCTAGGGCCTCCCCACCCTCACAGGCAATAATTTCTTCCTAATATCCAATCTAAACATATCCTCTTTCAGTTTAGAACTCTTCCCCCTTGTTCTGTCATTCCAGACCCTTGTCTGAAGTTACTTTCCAGCTCTACTGGAGCCCCTTTAGGCACTGGAAGGGGCTGTAAGGTCTCCTTGGACCCTGCTCTTCTCCAGGCTGAACAACCCAGCTCTCTCCATTTCTGGAGATGCTCCACCTTTCTTACACCTTTTTATTTTCCCTTCCCTTCATCCATCCCACTTTGTTGCTAATCTTAATGTCAAGCATGTGCCAAACTCTCTATTACATTGAGCTGAACTTAGAAGTGAAATTGTGTCGCTTTTTTTTTTTTAATCTTGAAAAGCAAACCTTGTGAAGCTTGTATCCAGCAGAACTATAGTGTCAGAAAGTATTTTCCTGAAAACTTTGAGACTGTAGCTTATTAAAGCACAGATCCTTAAGATGATTGGGTCTATTCCATTAGTAGATTTATAAAGTGTGCAGACTGGATAAACAACAGTGACAGCTTGGGGAAGTGTATGCACCTGTTTATTAAAAAGACGTTAACAAGGGCAAATCTAAAATAAGAACATGTACCACAACCCAATTTTCAGCAAATTTTTATGCATGCCTACACTTAAGGTTACCAATGTTATTGGCAATTTCTCTCTCTCTTTTCTCTCTCAGAAGTACACGGCAACTGATGAGCACGGAGCATCTGTGGCAATGGAAAAAAACACCGTCTTCAAATTTTGAGGAGCAAACATGACCCTTTCTTTTTCTACTGTTTTCCACCCACATTCGGTTATTGTGAGAGAAGAAAGAAAATTAAAAATAAATTTTAAAAAAAGGCAGAAAAATTTCCTTTGCAGGGAAGGACCGATGAATGTATTGTTCTCTCGTTCACAAGCAAGTGCTTTCATCACCTCTGCTTTCATTTTGCTCTACATCATAAGTGACAGCGAGTTTTCTATATTTTGCTGGTATAAGTTAGAAGGGGTCACGATTCTAAAAGTTCTCCTGCAGAACTGAGTCTTCGGTTTGGATGTATGCAAATTCTACAGCGCTTATGCCACTTGTACTTTGCAGATAGGTATAAGCATATGCAAAAATGGAGATTATATGTGTACATGCAAGTTTTCAGAATTAATCAATCAAGAATGTATAAAAAACTACAAATGCTTTGCTGAAATTTGGCTCAAAATAGATTTATGAATTAGCCTGCTGTAGCAGCTTTCTCTCAAGGTTGTGAAATACACTCCATTTTTATAAATAATTAATAACTTAGAAGATTTGCATGATGATGGGGCTTGGAGCAACCTGGTGTGGTAGGTGTCCCTGCCCATGACGGAGGCATTGGAAGGACATGGTCTTTAAGGTCCCTTTCAACTGAAACCATTCTATGATTTTATGATAATGCCATTGCCCCAGAAAAACATTTTAACAATATATCCCAATCTTGGGAGGACCTTGGGAGGATGGTACTTTTGTCTATTCAAAATTGCTGTAGTGTTGTTTTTAATAAGTATAAATTGCTGTCAGCCTGGAGGCCCTCCAGGATTAGATCTTAATCCCCAGAGATATCTAAGTGCTACCACCTCCTTTTTAGAGATTGAAAACAGAAAACTGCATGGGTTAATAACCAAGTAAACAATTAAAATTTAGGTTCCAAACTTGTCAAGTGTATTGCAAGCACAGTCCCAAACCCTTCTTGGAGTCACCTTCATGTCAGTAGTTGATGTGAATATTTTTGAAGACTAATGAAAGCCCTGGACCTGCCTGAATCCTGTGTTTCAGTGTATGGCCAGGGTACCGAATAAATCCCTCAAACACATCTGATAACTCCTGTTGTTATGAACTGAAACGAAGGGTCCTTGAACATTTCTCACAATTCATCAGGCAAAAAAAAAGCAATGTTTTACTTCAGTCTACCTTTTACTAGAGCTGGGTACAATAGGATGTGATTATTTTAGGAACATTAAAAATATCTACTATCTTCCTCCCATGCTAGGTAGAATAGTAGTCTGAAGTAGTTTTGCTTTGTAATTTTCTGAAACGAAGAATTCTGACTTAACCAAACCTCTTCAGAAGGAAGCTGGCTGATTTTATCTTACTTCCCTCTTTTCTTATTGTGGAATTGTTGAGAGAATGCCAGTTGTTGCTACTTGTCATCACAACTTTCTAGTCCATATTATTGCTCGTTAGAGGCAATAAATGTTAACCAGCAGACTACTTAAAACTGACCAGTGTGCAGAACTTGAGTGTGTAGGTAATAAAATGAAGGTATTATAAATCTGGGTTTGCATTCATTAATGGCACACACACATACTACCTACCTTCTGAAAAACAATTCTCCTTCATTGTCTTCATGATATTTGTTCAGCAATTTCTTTTGAGATTTTTATTTCTTGGATGTTATACTATACAAGGAAATGGATGTCTCTGTTCTCTTTTTGGGGTTTAAAGCAAGAGTCATGGACATGAGGTATTGCCAGAAGTGGAAAAACTGGAAATGGCAGGATGAAATACCAAGGATGATTATCACTAAGATACTTTTGGATCTAAACAGTCCTGTTTTTTCCCACATGCACAGTAATAAGAGTGTATAAGGTACCAAGTTTGCTGAACTGGGTGAATGGATCCTGGGGCTGATCTTGCAGACAGTGGATGTGTTGAGGGATGTGCACAGGTTTCAGAGCTGCACTGGGCTCACTTGCTCTGCTAGGAATGAGATTGATTCCCCAGCTGATTCCTCTCTGGGGGACACTTTGATTCTGGGTTTCAAGGGGGACCCTTTCAGTGTTCCTAATGATTTTTTTGGCTAAAAAGCCTGGCAGTCTTACAGAATTGTTGGGAACTCTGACACCAAAGAAATGTAGCCTACAGAGCTGGAGCAAAAGACTTCATACCACTGCTGCCCACTACTCAAAAAGGCAATGGTATAGGTATCCCCCCCAAAAAAAAAGTCAGGCTCTGAGAGATTAACAAAGCTGTTTGCTATTATGGACAAAAGCAGCGGGGAAAAAAAAAAAAAAAAAAAAGAAGAGGAAATGGGCTGTATTACTGTGAGTTGGCACAGAAATGAAATACCAGGCTGCAATTTATGTATAGTAATTGTTCACGAAGCATTCTTTGGGTTTTGATAGTGACTCATTGTGTTCTTTCTGACCTTTGATGTACAGGATGGGCTGCTAGAAGACAGAGGAAGCCACAGTAAGAGTATAAAACTTTATTAACTTAAGATTTTGTTGGTTTGTTTGCTTTTTTTTTATTATTGCTCATTGGTAGGTAGTATCTCTGGAAAAGAAAAACAAAGGCATTTACCTTGAGTCCTCATGGGTTTTGCCATCTCTCCCAGGCTTTTGTAGTTGAACAAACAGTTGAAAAATAGCTTTGGTTTTAAAAAGGAAATTTGCTAAACAATTGGTTGCTGACGTTGATTACGGAGTTCTGAAAAATAAGATAGCTGATTGCAATACTATTGTGTTAGTAGCCCAGGTAATAAGCAGTATAAGCCCTGCTCCATACAAGACACAAAGAAAAGTTATCAAGAAGATATTCTTCTGAGTGAATGTTTTATGTTTTAAAGAAAATTATGGAAAAAAGCTTCCACAGAGTCATAAGAGTAGACACAACAGACTCTTCAGCACCGTTAAGTTCCATTATGTAAATCCACAGTGATGTAAGCCAGACACTGTCAAGTTTGATACGCCCCAAATTTGACCTAATTAGCCATTTGGTTGTTACTTTTTTCAAAGCTTGTGCAACGGGCTCGGTTCAGGATATAGATGCTAATTGAACACGTAACCTACAGGTGCTAAAGAATCCTTACAAAGGAAGGCCTGTCCGATTAGGAATGCAAGTCAGGGCCCAGGGTCATCAGCTTGGGTGTTGGGGATGGGAAAAGAAATCCCATCTACTGCTCTCTTCACATGGGCATGTTATTTCCAGGAGTGAAATTCAAATTCAGGGTAAACCAATGCAATCTGATAGAGATTTGCCAACTGAAGCCACTCGGGCTTCAGGGAAGAAACATTGCTTTAAGCTTTTAGAAGGCTGAGACTCTCTGAGGCAAAGCCTGAAGTGTCTCACTCCAGCCCCAGTAACAAACACACCCCTGTGCAAGTCACAGCTGAAATTTTCTCTCATTCATAGACCCACCGTGTGATCTGTAGGTGCCTGCACGCTGCCACGTGACTTGTTCCAGCTCTGCCTTTCACCTTTCCCATCTCTGTCCTTGTTCCCCCAGCCTGAGATCATCACCTTTACTCTCAAGTCCTCTTCCCACCCATTTGCCTAGCAGGAGTGCAGTAACCTTTTGTCATGACTACACCTTGGCCCAGATGCTGCAATGTAAACACTCTCTCCTCTGCTGTTTCCCTGCAATCCCCAAACCAAAACGAAATGAGATAAAAAGAGCTGCACAGCCTCTGAGTTTCCTGGCTTTTATCTTTTTATACCAAAGCCTTTGTGTTAATTTTGCATAGCTATTTTTACATGAGGAATAATATCCTGAATTACTGCTATCACGTGCACTTCAGAATCCCACCTCACCATCCTCAAGTCATCTGGCAACCTGATAGTGTTTCCTGCTCCTTCCCTCACATCAGCGCTGGAGAGAGCTTTGCTAAAAGTTTCACATCTGAAAAAGCAGATGATTTGGCAACACCTTACTATAGATTTTTTTTTCCTTAAAGAAGTGTGCTTGTCTTTGAGTAAACTTTTCTTTCCAACTGTTCTTTTTTGTCAGCTTGCCAGCTCAACTTCTAGTATTGTTCTGCAGAGATTACTGTAAGGAAAAATGAAAGAGAAGAGAAAGGTAGAGAACTGGAGGAAAGGGAAAAAGGGTTCAGAGGGCATTTAAAGCCTGGGGAGCCTAGCATGGAAAGGGAGATAGGCTTAGGAAACAGGGAATAAAATGGTGGAATGAGAGATAAAACAAAAACATAAAGGATAAGGGATTAGAGAGATAAGGAGTTCAAGAGATGAAATGTGAATAAAGGAAAACAAGAAAAATAGGGATGAAAGGAAAGAAGTGACAGGAGTAAGACATGTAAACAATTAACTAGGAAAATATTCTGTTTATTTTAGTGAAAGAAAATTATAGTATCTTTATTATTCTCTGGTTTACTAGTTCAGAGGAATTTTTCAAACTAGGAGCTGACACTTGGGTAGTATTACTGAACAATGATAAATATAAGCCTTCCAGTTGTTGAATTAATGCATTCTGAATTTGTTTAATTTATATGACATTCAGACTGTTAAAATTCGGGTGAGAAAAGCAATTAAAAAAAAAAAATTAACCACTGCAATACAAAGTGCAGATCTGGAAGAACTCTTCCCTATATTTTCAGTTAAATCCATCAGCTCATTGATAATCACTCCAGAGCAGAGTGGCATACTGCAGATTAATACCAGAGATAAAAAGAGTAAAAATATTTAAAATTAGTGCTGGGTTCAAGTTTCAGCATTGCCCACTGACCAGGAGAAAATTGCTCAGGATCACAATTTGTGAAAATATTTCACAATATTTGTTTTTTCCCCCATAAGGATATTTGTCATAAAGTGTTATCAGGTCTCAGTTTCTGCCAGAGCTGTTCACATAGGTCACATAATGTGGTGGAATCCAGATAATACTGCTTGGTTTCCCTGATTGTCTAAGCACCTATCATCAGGAAGCTGAAATTTTGTCAAACCCATACGGCTTTTTGTTTTGTTGGGTTTTTTTCACAGAAAAGCTACTTATATCTGCAGTATCTAAAATCATCATCAAAAACCCCTAACAAAAATCCCACAGTTTTTGTGCTTGACTCTGGAAGTCACCAAACATCTAAGTAAGTGAAGCCATCATCCCTCCGTTTCCACTACCCTTAAACTTGTAAAAAATAGTTCAGGTTTATAAATGAAGATATTTCTTGAGGTCAGTTACCTGGCATATAATTTTTTTTTCTGCCTATGTAGCTCCAAGGGCTGCTGGGCAGGTCTCAGGCTGCTGTAAAGGTTTCTGAAGATACAGTCAAGGTGTTACACATCCCTTGTCCTCACACTTGATAGGACAATCTCCCATCAGGATTTCTTCCCCCCAAGCATCTACAGAGAAGAGAAAATGGAGTCTAATGATTGCCAGTCCCGATTCTGGTGCCATCCAGGCCTATTAATTCTGTCAGAGGGAGAGGAATCTTAGGATTTAAAGGTTTGTTTCGGTGCAAATCATGAATCAGTTGAAGGAAAACTGGATTTACTTGAAAGCAGGAAAACCACATTAAAACTACCCTAAAACAACCTTGTTCCACCCTGTGAACCCGAACTGAGCAGCCTAAAGCACCTAAGAGCCATAGGAGACAGTTGTGTATTTACAGAAGGACCCAAGCCTTACATCCTCTCCTGAAGTATTTGAAGTATTGCAATGAGAAACCACCAGTAACAAACAGCAATTTAAACATCCTAAATTACATTGTGTAAAGTCCCGGCTTGCCAAATGCCTGAATGAAAAAGGATGTGGAAGATGGGCTCTCCTTCATTCTAATTCAACCCAGATTCTGGGATTATCTGTTAAAAATAGGACATTTTCTATTCTCTAATAATAATAATTTTCCAAAGACAGCTGTTGATGTGCCCATAGGTTCACAATAGCCCTTTTTGCAGTGGATTGTAATAACAACTTCTTCAACTCTGTCTTTGAATTCAGAGCTGTATGAGCTATTCACAGCAAGCACTTTAATCAGTGAGTTTCAGCTTTTATTCTGACTTTGGTTTGTTATAAATGCTACGCGCAGACATTTGATATAAATAAACTTTGCCCCAGTGATTTGTTCACAAGATGTTTTCGCAGCGGAGTTTCAGTATCCGTTATTACCATTGCACAACTGCTCACCTTGGCTGACCAGTGTTGTTTGTTCTGGGAAAGGAGCAGTCACCAAGAGGAAACCCATGTTGTGGGGCCGTGATGGTCCAGTGGATAAGGTGTGCTCAGTTTAACTCAGGAGGAGCAAGATCACAAGGCTAAAGAGGTTTTTAGGACTATTTTAATATTTCCGTTCCTGTTCCCTTGACTCAGACCTTGCTTGTAACATCGCTAGGAGAACAAAGAGGCCACTTGAATGTTATAGGCTGAGGTCAAATTGAAAATTAATGATCTCTTATCACATTCAGACAAAGCTCCAGCTGCAAAGGGTGGGGTTGGGTGCTTTTCTGGTTTATTTAATAGCCACTGAATCAGGGCTCTGAACAGGGCTTGCCTAGTTAGAGCTGCAAAAGATGAGCTCACATGCCATTTTCTAAGTCCCTCAGCCTGGCCTGGCAATCCTTTACATGGCTGGTATCTTCCGGGAGAGCAATCGGAGTGCAAGTTTAATATCTTAATGAAACAAATGTCAGGCATTTGTTTTATATGAATAAAACATCTTTGGCATAAACCACGGTGAAAAACAAATTCCAAAAAGGTTGTAAATCAGAATTCAGCTTTCAGGGCGCTAAAATGTGTGTGTGAAAAATTATGTTGAAAAGCCAGCTCTATCTAAACTAAATCGTTTGGCAGTGCCCTGTCAGCGCAGTAGAAAATGGATGTAATGTGCACATATGCAGGAGGAGTGACTCAGAATGATGTACAAGTGTTACTGTATCTACTCCAAAAGAAATACCTGGAAGTCAGGAAATACGGCTCCACGGTTCAGCAGATTTGTCTGAGGATAGATGTTCTGGTTTTGAAACTCTGGTTTTTCCCCAGAGTGCTGTAAAGATGTCTCATGCAAACAAATACAGTCTGGGTCAACCGATATCTGTGGGACTATTGCACAAACTATAGTTTTATTTGGTATTTATGGGAGAAGAGTTTCAGGAGAAAAACATGCCTGCTGGCAGCTTAAGGACCAAACAATAGATTGATATCCTTAGGTCCTGGAGCAAGACCTGTAGCCTAAACACATGCACATTAATCTATGTGTAAGTCCAGGCATTTCCTAAAGTAGTCACGACAGTTTAATTGCCTATGAATATTCATAAAAATGAGTTTTGCTTGGAAGAAGGGCAGCAATCTCTAATACTTGTACCAATCTCTATTCAAGCGGAGAAATCATCTGAAGTCTCCAGTTTCCTGTTTATAAGAGTTTGGGCTGCCCAGACAAAACAGAGCAGCAGGAACAATAGCACAGGGCTTGGATGACTCTTACGGCACCTCTGAGACCGGGCTGTCTCAGCTGAAGGTAACATCACTCCCCCTTACAATCCCAGAGCTGGAAACCTCAGGATGACCTGGTGTGTGTTTGCAAAGTCGGTGCTCCAATGCTGAATGAAATGGCACCAGAGAGACTTAGAATGGTTTGGGTTGGAAGGCACCCTAAAACGACATCCAGTCCAACCCCTGCCGTGGGCAGGGACACCTGCCACTATCCCAGGTTGCTCCAAACCCCATCCAAATTGGCCTTGAACTCTTCTAAGGATGGGGCTTCCACAGTTTCTCTGGGCAACCTGAGCCAAGGCCTCACCTTATTCATAGCCAAGAATTTCTTCTTAATATCTAGTCTGAATCTACCTTCCTTTAATTTAAAGCCATTATCCTTTTGTCTGTCACTACAGGCCTTACCAAAACATCTGATCCAAGCTTTCTTGTAAGTCCCCTTTAAGCACTGAAAGCCCCACCTTTACCCATCCATTACCCTACACTATTTTAGTGTTTACAGACACAAACTGAAACACAACCTTGGGGCAGCTGCCGTCAGGCTATTGGTCCTCAAGGGAGTTTGCTGGGATAGCCTGCCCTTTGGAATCATTCCAGGAGGGAAGAACATATTTTCCCAAAGACAGTGTTGGGCCTTTGTGTTCATTTGCTGGAAAGAAGTCCGGCTCTGTCAGGTAAAGTGATTGAGGTTTCTTGGAAAACGCCGATGAGGAGGCTTGCGCTGAGAAGACAGAGAAATGATGGAGGACCTTGCCAGAATAGCAGATCAGATATAACTCTCTTGGTCACCATGGTGAGGAGGGAATTCAGCTCAAACAGAGCAGCAGACTGTCTCCCGCTCACTAGACTGTGATGCTCGGGTTCATCCCACTGAAGGGCATCTGTGAGACAGAGCTGAGCACCACTCAGGAGCTATTACGTAGTAGGTTGCAGGGCTGGCAAATGTTTTCAATTTTTTTCTGAAGTGCCATTTATATCTGACTTTCCCATGTTCTTCCCTGCTGCTACCCCAATGTAAACAGCGCGGGGTCGTACAGGAACCACTCTCCCTCTTTCCAAAATGGTAATGCTGGGGATCTGAGGATGACTAATCTCTCCTGTTTACAGTCTGCTAGCTGTTTGAATCCTAACATAACTTAGATGACAGGGTTTGGGAGACTGGAGAATTACATGTTGCCAAGCTACTAAGGAAAATCTAAAAAAAAAAAAAAAGACTTTTCATGAAGTGTCTGGTAATTTCCCTCACTCCCTGAAACATCACAGGCTGTAGTTCTCATTTCCTGCTCTTCCCTCTATGTTTAAGAAACACCTGATATATTCACCTTACCCATCTAGGACCTGAGACCAATTTCCAAGATGTCTACAAGAAGATGAAGAAGAGCAAGGAAGCAGAGGTAGTAACTAGATCATGCCCTGGACTCACTAACCTTTAAACAGCTGTGTTGGTATAGAAAATTTCCCACAGAAATTCCCAGCCTGGGTATCTAGTCCCTTCTCCACACCTGTAGCATCTGTATATAACCATATAACCCTCATAATATATATTTATATATATGTATATATGTTTAAAACCCAGCTGCATGTTCAGCCTTCAAAGCTGTCCAGTGAGCCCTTAAATTATCTCTTTAAAAATCCTATTGCAGTTACATAGCACTTATTTCAGCCTGCATTTAAGCCCATTAAATAAATCAGAGGAAGATACACAATTCAACAAGCCCTTTTAATCACAAGGAAAATTCAGGCAGAAAATGGTCGTCTGCCTATAAACCCAAGCTGAAAAAGTTATATCAGAAATGAGGTGTAAATTTTTAAGATTGCACATAATTCAGCTGTTAGAACAATTTAACATTTGGATACTGCACATGGGATGTGGGATAATTTTTGTCACTTTAAGTCTTTGAAATTGGAAAACTTCCTAGAAGATATGTTCCAAGTCAACCACAAGTGACTGAGCTGCAAACTCAATAACTCAAAATTGAGGTGGATTGTGTGAATGTCTGTGATCCACCCCACACAGGATGAGAGGCTGGAGAACTGTGATGGCCTCAGAATCTATGAAAACATTTCGTCTTTTCTGCTTGGTGTTTCAAAAGGAACTGTCACAGCTCAATCAATTAATGAAAGATGAAAAAAGGTGCAGCAAATAAAACTACAGTCAGTTAAAGATTGAAGGTAGAAGATGAGGTGAATTATAGCAATTAAATAGAATGATCCCGATCAATTAAATACTGAATCACATTCCAAAGTTGATAATTTTTTTGATTTGAGATTCAACACATGAAGTAAAAGAAGAATTCTAATAGCTATGGAAGAACATAAATACCCGATCTGAAAATATCTTCAGCCAAGCAGCTGTCGTAGTAACCTTTGCAAATAAAAGTGTTATAGAGGAACTTTACCGGGGAGTACGACACTAAGTGGTGTATTACTTCAGAAATCTGGCACTATTACTCATCTAAAACGGGAAAGATTTGACAAGAATAGGAAAATTCAGCTGTGCCAGCCTAGCAGGTGTGTGGGAAAGAACGTTTTCAAAGCAAAGCCCACGGTGCACTTCAACGTTGTGCCCTTTTGGAGCTCACTGGAATGAGTTTTACCTAATGGCATATTTTGTACCAGCCAGTGACTTAGCAAGTGATCTTTTGACTCATTCCTGGAAAAAATTACATGTGGCTGTTTATGGAAGCTGCTAGTGGAACAAGATCTTTCCTAGATTATACTTGTCATGGATTTTTTTTTTTCTTTTTGGCATAGTAAACTAAAGAGTGTTTTGTGAATGATTACTTTATTAGTGCATAATATATTACTGAGTAATATAGAAACATGGTCACATCATTTTCATAGAACTGCAGAACCCCAGAAGGACTGGAAGGGACCTTATATCTCATCCAGTCCCATTCCCTTCCACGGGCAGGGACTCCTTCCACTATCCCAGGTGGCTCCAAGCTCCATCCAGCCTGGCCTGGGACACTTCCAGGGATCCAGGGGCAGCCTTCTCTGGGCACCTTTATCACCAGGGAAAAATTCCTTCCCAATATCCCACCTAACCCTGCCCTCTGGCAGTAAAAAGCCATTGCCCCTTGTTCTGTCATTCCATGCCCTTGTCCAAAGTCCCCGTCCAGCTCCCTTGGAGCCCCATATGCAGAATATGTAGAGGAGATACAGGGAATTTAGGCTGAAGAGAAACTTTAGCTACACTGTCGTGTTTCAAAGCTAAACCAGACCTTGTCTTGTCTCCATCTGTGCATGGGAATGAAAAGGCAGAAAAATCTGCCTCTCTCTAGGAAACAATTCCAACTGCTGCCTGTGGTATTGTTATCAGAAAATGGAAAAGTTGTTGCAGTAGGAACCCAGAAGCTGCTGACTGCAAAGGTTTGGGCCCCTGTCACAGAACTGCTCCAACAGATACTGTTGGAAGCAGAGGTGGGCAGGTCTGATAACCAGAGATGCTCCTAAAATTAATCAGCATCACTTAAGCTGGATATTCCAAGGTGAGAAAAGAGGATGGTTTTCCCTTAGCACCCTTCTGTGGCAAGAAGATTTTAAAACATGAGTTTACATCCAAAATCAGCAAAGCTATTCAGGGGAAAGGAGAATTATGTTTCGAATGAAAAGTACAATGATAAGACATTTAAACAAATAGGAAAGAAATACCTACATCCACAGTGTTGTGTTTTGGTACACCCAGTGGAAGAGTATCCTCTCTGGATGTTGGTCCTGCTCTCCCCATCCCATTTTGACCTCTGCACTGCCTTATTGCTTGTTGTGAAAATTGCTGAAGTTTCAGGAATGTATTCATGCAGGTCCATCTCCCGTTTCTAACAGAAAATCCTGATAAGTTTGGTAAGATGACTGGCAGTTACTTCCACAATTTTTTTTTTCTCTATCTCTGGTTTTAATACTGAAATTGCATCTTAACTTTTAACTGAAATATGAAATCTAAGCCTTTAGCTGATTACAAGGTTAGAGCTTCTCTAGTACCTGACCTCTCATCCTACACCACTTGGTCTTGTTCCTACCAGCATTGATTTTGCCTTATTTTATGCTGTAGTCTAGGGATTTTTTTATGCCATAAAAATCTCAACTCCTCAAACTTGTCAAGGCTGACTTTTACCCTGGTATAAAGTACAGCTCCTTTTCCTCTTACAATCTGCCAGAAGAGGCAAACATTGATCGATAACTTCTCCCAGGGAATTTTTGCTACAGTTTTATTACACTTTGGTCAGTTGATAAAAATAACTGCATTTCACTGCTTTGGTAACCTGAAAGTCTTAAAGTCAACCATCATCACACCTGGATTATGGGCAATTAGTTTTTAAATATGATCTGACTCATTCTCTCTCTTATGATCTCCATTAAGCTCTGGCAGAGAAATTCTTCCCAGATCTTCAGTGCTGTTTCTGGCACTTTCAAGGTTGATTTTTTTTTTCCTTCCTTGTGTATAATATCCTGCATATTCTACTGCATGTGAGTGAAGATTTGTCATTTTAAAAGGATTTCTTGCTTTAAACTTACTATTTCTTGAAACCTAGCTTCATCTTTAGTCCAGCATCGGCTGTAGAAAAAGCAGCCAGGTTGGAAGGAAATTAATATAGAAGTTAGAAGTAATTAAAATTCAGAGTTGGCTGGACACTTGTGAGAAGTGCAGATGACTACCTGTGCCCACATATGCAGTGCATTTGTCTAAGTTACTGGTGTGTGAAAAGCAAGGAACGGAACGAAAGCTCCTCTTTCTGCCATAACTACAGCAGATGCTGCTTGATGCCTGCTGAAATTCAGAAATCTGCTCTCATCCTTTTACAACAGCCTTGTCCTACCTCTTGTGACCTTGATTCCACACCTCTGACCTTGCCTTTCTTCTGGTATCCTGTAACAAAAAAATCCATGGACAAGTAGGCGATCCTGTAAGAATCCAAGTTGTTTACGAGAGAAGGTACTGGAGAAGATGCTACTCAGAGATGCTCCATCCTTGGCAGTTTAAAATTCTCTGTTTCTGCCTGATTTTAATTAATAGCCTTGTGTTTAAGATGAAATGTGTTCAATTTGTGCACAGTGGAGGGACTGTCACACTACAAGATCAGTTGTATACATAGCAATGCAATTATTATTCTCTGCTGACAAATGTACCGTGATATTGATAAAAAAGCAATAACTTCAATGTACATGTCAAAATCTGCCCCGATAGCTTATTACAGATTGTTAGATGAACATAAATATCTAATGTTCAGCCTGTAATGTTCATTTGTACCATGGCAGATGAAGGTATGGGCCAAAGAATTAATTTAAAACACAATACCAAGTCTCCAATACTCACTGAGCCTAAGGTACGGCTTTGCAAGCATTCGTGGAAGTATGGGTGAGTATTTCCCCAGCCCAGGACCAGGCTGCAGGGAGCTGCTGACCTTCAGCTGCTTAAATCTCTTTAAGTGTCCCTGAGATCTTCTGGTTCTGGCCAAAATCCACCAGCTTATCCATAATCCCCTTTCCATGTTTCCAAGAAGGGAGTGTGGCTCCGCAGGCTGCCTGGGCTGGGCTGTCCCACAGAGAGCCAAGGCAGGAGCAGAGCCCCGGTGCAGGCATTCCCAGAGCAGGAGTGGGTTGTGGGCTGGGCTTTTATGAAAACAACCTCTATCACATTGACACGTTTGCTTATTTTTATGCCTCTTTTTGGAAGGAAAGGGAAATGGGGGGCATGGCCTCAGATAGGTCCCGCTTCCTTCTTCATTCATCAGCTTTCTTACCCACATTTAGAAATGCAAGGAAGCCAGTTATGAACTATATTTTGGAGACATACCAGATTAAAATAAACCTGTTCCCATGGCTGTGAATTTGGTGAGGATGTTGAGAGGGACAGAGATGAAGTACTGACAGAGGTGGTGAGGAGTCCAAGAAGCCACAGCATTTCCCGTGTGCTGCACCATAGGCTTGGATATCCCATGAGCTGGCCAGGTAGAGTCAAACCACCCCTTCCTTCTCACAAGGACATGACCACAAGGGCCCTTGTTTGGGAATTTGTGTGTCAGAAGGGGGTTTCCCACCCTCCTCAGGAGAAGAGACAAAAATGTGTTTGTTTTACTTCCCAGTGCCTTGTACCTCTGCTTTGTGCAGAGGAAATGAAAGGTATAGTCAGTGATGGTAGTGGTGATTTATTCTGGTGCTAAGGCTTTTTTTTAAGGTCATCAGCTGCATGATCTCTTCACACAGTGCTTTCAGTTGATTAGAACTTTTTTGTGTTTTCCTGTTGGCCCTTTTTTCTTTTTCTTATTTTTTTTTTCCTGCCCGCTCAGCTACATTTTCCCAATGAAAAATGGCACTGCATAGATTTTGCTCACTTTCTTGTTGTGGATACCCAGTAAAAGCAGCACCAGCATCAGCTTCCTTAGAAGGACATGGATGAACCTCATCCACATTCCTCTGGGGGAAAACTTTCCCACCTTTTCCTTCAGATGTGATGGAGGAACAATGGAGAGGTCAGTATTTAATCTTCAATTAGTATTTTTGGATTTCAGCTGACTTCATAATCAAGTCTGTTCACAGAAGTTTTTTTTCACTAATAAGCATTTTCCTGTGTCATAATACAAGCCTAATTTCTCAAAAAAAACCCCAGGATTTCATTGTGAAAAGGAACATAAAATTATCTTGCACCAACATAATCATCCTTCTTTGTAATCCCATAAAACAGTAAGGTTCAATTACATCACTTCAGCACTGAAAGTCCACCAAAATTCTGACTTCTATCATCTGATGTGCAGGGTAATGTAAATGATTGTGCCACATTAAAGCTGAGATATAAAGAATTTGGCTAATGGAAATGGCAATATACTAGGCCTTTTTTATGAGCAGTTATGTGCAATATTGTCACCTAATTCATATTTTAAAAACTGCCACTACACCCCAGTTATTTTCATTTTTCCTCCTCATTCAGCTGTACCTCAAGTGAAATGTCACATTTTAAATGTATTGACTGGACACACTTGAATTTTGGGCTGGAACCCCATCCTTCTCCTTTTGGGACTCAGCTGCCCTACATTTGCATCCTTTATTTTCTCAGGTTAAAGAAAAAAAAAAGGAAAGAGAAAAGAAAAAAAAAGGTCATCATACTGCAGACCAACTCACTGCTAATTGTAGTCTCTGAAGAAAATTAAGATGCTCTAATACACCATTAGAGTCTCTACAATTTGTATTAGGCACCAGGATATGTTTTCCTAATTAATAGTTCCTTTAGTGTCCAGATTAAAAATAGCTGTTAAGGGCTCTGGGTAGATGATACAGCAGTATGAAATAGCATCACACCTGTCTCCCTCTTGCAGCTTCCCAAGTGTAAGTAGGAGTCAGAATTTCCCTCCTCATTAAATAAAAACACTGATAGATAGGACATCACTTGGCATCTCCAAAGTGCTATACCTAAGACATACCATCTGCTACGAAGTTGCAAAAACATAGCCTGAGAAAAGTGGGACATCAAGGTGGAGCTTAATTTTCTTTAGTCAGTTTTCTGTCTATCCTGGACTTGAGCAGGGCTGGTGCCTGTGACTACAGCGAGGGAGCACGGCTGGGAATGCAGCCATCCAGGAACAGGGAAATTCCAGGGAAAACAGGGAAGCTGCTCCCCAGAGGGACACATTTTTAGTAACCAGGAAAATATTACTTTTGAAGGTAGCAGGAGTGACAGCTTAGGGCTCCTCTGTCCTGGTGAGTGCTCTCAGCACTGAGTGATGAAGTTCCTTTTGCTTTCCCTTCCCCTTGTCACAGGAGTTATTTTAGCAGAGCTGCAAAGTGCACAGAGCCTGACTTGGAGCTCAGCCTCTACTCTGAGGGCTGTGGGCGCTTGCTGCAGGAGGAGATTGAAACTTCAGACTAAGGTGACCATAAATCCCAGATGTCCTACTTGTGGGAGAAGTAGGACAGAGAGACACGAGCAGACACCCAACACCCTTCCTTTCTGTGCATCACTAGATCCAGACCTGGGTTTCAGGCTGAAAAAAAAAAAAATCCTGAGAAAAGTGAATAAAAAAAGATTACTTTCCAGCTGCATTTGCAATGGCATTTTTTGGGCACTCTTCTTCAGCATTCTGAGCACTGTGAGTCTCAGTCAGGTCCCTGAGAGCTGGAGACAGAAATATGGGAACATTCCCATCTGCTCGCAGACAGCCTCAGTCTTTCAGACATCCAGCAGCCCAGCTGGAGACACTGCTCTGCTCAGGTTGCCAAACAAACAGACAATTGGATAAAATCTGGGGGCAGAAAAAGTGGCTCCATTTGGAGTAACAAGGTCATCCTGGTTCAGCAACACGATTTCCTGTAGCAGCGGGTCTGGCAACAGCAGCCACCCCACACAGCTCCAGGCAGTGCTACCTGTGCCCTTCTGAAGGCCACCCATCTTCCCTCTTACAGAGTTATTCAAACAAAAGACTTCTGGCATAACATTCCTACCTCTCCACTTTAGCACACCCGTCTGCTCTGAAAAAGCATCTCTGATGTGCTGCGGGTAATAGCACAGATACAATGCACAACAGATCGTCCCCTGGACTCCTCAGAAATTAAAGAGTAATGGCTTTAGACTGAAAGAAAGTGAGTTTAGAATAGATATTAGGGAGAAATTCTTCCCTGTGAGGGTGGTGAGGCACTGGAACAAGTCGCCCAGAGAAGCTGTGGCTGCCCCTGGATCCCTGGAAGTGTCCAGGGCCAGGTTGGACAGGGCTTGGAGCAACCTGGGATTGTGGAAGGTGTCCCTGCCCATGGCGGGGTTGGAATGAGATGAGCTTTAAGGGTCCCTTCCAACCCAAACCATTCTGTGATTCTGTGATTTGCTTTAGATGAGGAGATGGAGCTTTACAAGTGAGGGTTTTGGCTCTGTGCTCCTCCCACAGGTCATCCTCCTGCTCCCAAACAGTAATTTGACGGCCACGTACCATGACTTCAGTAACACAGAAAACAGCATTGCGTTTCCTCAAGCAGCTTAACGCTGTTTAATTGTGCTAATTTAACCCAGGTGGTCTCTGCAGCAGCTTTTGCCTTAGGCCTGAAGAGAAGCAGGGAGGGCAAAGCAGTGAATTTGCTACATTTGTGCATGGCAAGAGCTCAGAAACCCCAGTTGAGATGTGAAGAAACACGGCATAGCATTTGCGTGCCTCATAATAGCTCCTGCAGCATCAGGGGAAGGAAAGCATCTTCCTCTCCATGGCGATGCCAGTCAGAGCACTGGGGAGCACCCAAGGTGCTGATGGGGGCGTTAAAAAGTCCTGTAGATGCTGGAGTTGGAAACAAAGCAGACAGAGTCTGTGAAGATCACGTTTAGAGCATGTCTTTGGATAACAGGATGTGTTTTCCAGGCAATGCAAGCATCAGACAATTTGTAACAGTGTTTTACCTCCTTCATTGTTAAAAAAGTGCCAATTAGCAGCCTGCCCCTATTCATTTGAACCATTTTTAACTAAAGAACAGGTGTTCAGGGGAGGTTTCCACTTGCTCAGGACAAGGCATTGATCTCCAGCAGCTGAAACCAGGGAAGTTTTCTTGCCATGCAAGAATGGGTAGGATCAGGGTCATTATGGAGTGGCTAAAGGCTTGCCAGTGGTGGTCACTCTTTTCTAATGATATTGGAGCTGGCTTTTTAATCTTGCCATCTTTTCTCTGTAAACAGGACTTGATGGTGTCAGGTGTCAGGTGTAAAGCTGGAGGGAAACCACACGGCCAGGGCTGAGCCCCTCCTTCCCCATCCTCAGCTCTCAGGGGCACATGGACTGTGTGAGATGGGAAGGTCTTAAATTGCTCCTTCCTCTCCTATCTTCAAGGGTGAATAAAGGGATTTAAGCACGGATGTAGCCAATATTCCAGGTTTTCAACACAGGAAGAAGATGGGAACTCTTGGTAGAGCTCCATTTCTAGCATCTGGAAAGTCATAGGAGACACAGAGTGCAAGAAAACATGCAAACATCATTAGTGGAGAAAAATAAGTGTGCTTTTTCCATTTTGCTAACCCAGATTCTGTCAGTGATGGAGGGGTTTTTTTAAGCCTAACTATCCCTTTAAGAATGGCTAGAAACACCCGTCAGAGACTTGTAATGAAATAACATTATTTATCAGTATTAAATATAGATAAACAAAAATGAGAAACAGACTTAATTGAAACCCTCTGTGAAATCTGGCTAATCAGTTTTCATTTCCAGGAGGCTTTAGCTTGTGTTATTTAATTTATTATTTATCTGTTCTATTTTGATTTTGCTTTTCAGCCCCAGCGCTGGGCTTTGGGCTCTTTAGAAACGTGTGGTGAGAGGCTGGAAGTATCACCCTGACTTCAATCAGTCCAGTACTTCACCCGTGTTTGATTCTTGCTAAAGCTTTGATAAACTTAATGATCACACAAGGGCTCCCCTAACTTCACTGCTGACACCAATCTTGAGTCCAGGCACACTGCAATGTATTTCCGTGACCACCAGAGTGATTTTCATTTTGGATCCGGTTTTACCTCCATCCCATGCAAACACGGTGCCATTTCACTTTATTTCTTTAATTTATAGCCATCAAAGTTGCTGAATCAGGAAACTGAGGTTATAGCTGTTGTAGAAACAAATCCCACATCGTGACAAACTGCTTCTTCGGCAGATTTTCTCTTGTTCCTCATTCTGAGTCATTGTAGCACATTTTAAAGGCCAGAGTTACATATGAGGCTCTTGATGGTGAGAGCTGAGCCCTTTCTTGTGGTTTCTGGAGGCAGACAACCCCCGTCCTGTGTCTCTACTGGTTGCCAGTAGCAAACAAGGTTTAATTCGCATCACGGTACTTCCTGTGTCACTGGAGCGTGTGACATTGCCCACCAGAACTGAGAGTGAAGTGGTAAAATATGACTGTGTTAATTGAATTCTAATTAGCCCGACAGTGCTACTCATCTCTGCTGAAGTGTAGCTCCCTGGGATTCCGTCGCTTCACCTAGAGGAAAGGGGAGAATTCGGGGGAAGAAGTAAAATTTTAGGATGAGGGGGGTACAAATTGTTGAAACCGGGTGGAACAGATTATACTTTTTTGTGGTTAACTCTGGTAGCAATTGGCCTTGTGCTTCCCCAAAAATCAGAACTTTAAAGTATCTGTGGCGTTCAGGGTAGTGGTTGGGGGAAGGAGAGCATTGTTATCTCTTTAAGATGCACTTCTGGGCATATCTATTTGGGCAAATATTTTCTGCCCCACCAAAAATCACCATCTGCAGTATGCACAAATGCAATTGCAATTTGTATGCACAAATTTAGCCTTACCTTGAAGATAAGGAAGTTGGTTGATCCCCCTTTTACAGGATGGGGTCATTAAATGATTTGTCCAGAGTCACTGTGGAAAAACCCCAGCAGATGCAGAGAGGAGCAGTGGGTCTGCAGTGCTCCTCTCTGGCTCAACACAGAAACCTTACAACACTTAAGGAATTATTAAAATGTTAAATGAGTTGAAATGAAAGACTCTGTCCAGAGCTGGAGCCATCATTTGGGTTATTGACTCAGTTCTTTGAAAAATACACAACAGTGGCAGTATTATGAGTGCAATTACAGCCAATGGAGAATTCTCAAATGAAGGGCAAATCAAAAGAAAACCATCTATGTTTTATATTTCTGTGGTTGCTTCCATCTCAGCAGTGATAGAGAGCATGCCTGTGCATGCATATCTCAGACATATGTTGATTTTTGTGCCTGTCAGCGAGTTGGGCTCTGGGGGAATTCTCTCGCAGGGGTTACTCTGAGATAGAGTGAGAAACAGGGCAAACAGCTCATGGGCTTTAAGATCTTCCGTTTCTCCTTGAGCTGGGAGAAGAGTGCCTGCCCTTATCCTCTTCCACCCACCCTCATCCTCCTTTCACACCCAGAGTTTCCATCCTTTTCCTCCTCAGGAGCACTCAGGAACAAATTGTTCAGGATGGAGGGAGGTGGGCACAGATGTGACCACCTGCTGCATGTGCCTTTCTTCTCATGGGCCTTTTAAAAAGGCACTTCATATTTTAAAGAGGAGGAGGAAAAGCCAGTGGCCTTTGGTGTTGCTGAGCACTGACACAGCTGGAGCTGGCCGGGGGCGGCAGGGTGTTATTTTTTACAGGTTGGCAACCAGACGCTTGTTGCAATGATATACTTTCCCCCCCCCCCCCCTTCCAGAGATCGCCTGAGTGTAGATGTGCCAACACGGGTTCTGGTTTTACCACGGCTAATTCTCTTATTTCAAAGAGCGGAAATATCCTCGGACAAATCTGCTTTGTCAAGGTTGAAAACGTTCCACACCACAGATGGTGACCATAAGGTGCAAGTGAGTTTTCAGCTGAACTGGTGACACCCTACCCATTTGCTTCACTGCTGAAGATTTTAAAACTAGTTTTTGTTATGAGAAGCTGAGCGAGATACTTCTCTCCAAATGTCTCTTCCTCCTGTTAGCTCCTCACTTCCATATTCATGGCACTCCTGCTGCTACTAGCACTACCATGCGTAGCACCTACTGCAAATTGTCCAGTTCCTGTTGTTAGGATGGCAGTTCCCTTTGGTTTTTGAAAAATTCATTAAGCGAGGGGGTGGAAGGGGCAGCCCAGTCCTGTTATGGTCCAACACCCTATTGTAGGAGATATTTTTTCCCCAGGTGTGTTCCTGCAGGACGGCTCGCTGGGGCTGTAACCAGATGAGTACCTCTACTTTTATGCAAAGGCAATGGGTTCTGTTTAGATGATCAGATGTGTTGCAGCACAAAAAAAAAAAAAAAAAAAAAAAACAACAAACAAACAAAAAAAAAAAAAAACAAACAAAAAAAACCCACCAAAATTCTGTGTGCAGGGATATTGTGGGGAGTTTCCCAGCAATGGTCGGGGGATTTTCAGGCCCTTCGAACACTGTGTGTGATTTTTCTTGTGGACTGAACAGAGCCTTGGTGGGAATGACGATGGCAGCTTACAATAATTGGTACCATGCTTTTCTCATGCCTCTTAACTGAGGAGTTTTATATTAATATGAGAGAAACCCACCTGTGGTTGGCGGTCTTGGTTGCTCTATCTAATTTTTCCCCTTTGTAAATTCCCCGATTTCATTGTGATGCCCCTGTTGCTATTTTGTGGGGCAAGTCAATTGTCCTCACTTCTCTTTTGTCGCTGACTAACTCCTCTCCCCAAGAAAAATAACGTTTAAACGTGGAAGAGATAAAGGCCAGCTTGCTCCAGATACAACAGCAAAAATGCCAGTCTAAAAGGAAACCTGATTTTGTCTCTGACAAACTGAAACGAAAAGTAAAAGCCAGTGGTGAGGTCTTCTTTCCCCAGGAAGCTCACCTTCTTTTTTCTTTGCCTTTCTTTAACTAGCTGATTTCGAGAGGGGTTTGCTAGCAGAAGAGCAGCAGGCTGGGGACATAAATTACTTTGACTTCATAAGGAAGTGGTGTTAAGTATTAAATGTGCTTTGGGGCAGCTCCTGCAATTCCTCACCCTCCTCACTTGTGCTACATCTTTTTTCAGGTGAAAAGCTCTTGTACCTCATGTCACCATAATTCATGTTCATTCTCTAACTCATTTTGGGGTTAAATTCAATGTAAGCAAATGTACAACCCCATATTGGACCTGCCACATGGCTCCCACAAAGACAAGCCCAGAGGGTCCTCCTCACTCTTATCATTGCATCAATCAATCTGGGTTATTTCTTCTCCTCTGACATCTCTCCATCCCATTTCCATGCTATGCCTCAAGGCCTTGCACCCCTTTTCCTGTGCTGCTCCATCTCCCTTTGGCTTCTCTGCCAGGGTGGCATACCCATCCCACCACATCGCTCTCCATCCACCTCCTCTCCTACCACTTTCTGTCACAGTTTCAACCCTGCTCCCTTCTGTCTCCCCTGACATCCCTTGTGTTTGGAGCATTGAGCATAATCTGCTGTACTTCTCATGCAAGACCTACCATGGCATTGCCTTCTTTACCTTTCATTTTCATTCATCTGTTGCCTTCTACAATCAGTTTCCAAGCTCTTTCTTCAAACTTTCTCCTCTCTGCCCCTCAATGGGTTGGACTCGATGATCTTAAAGGTCTCTTCCAGCCCAGTGATTCTTTGATACAAATCTATCTTTTACTGGTGCTTGCAGAAGAGTTGACACTAATTTGGTCATACCTCTCACACTGACCCATTTGTCCCCTTATTTTCTTCCATGTGTTGGTCGCCCTGGTTTTATCTGGTGTTCAGCTTTATCACAGTGTCTTAACACGTGCCTGGGGTTTTCATATGAGTTTTGCTGTTAGGGAAGGAGCATGACATGAAAATAAAAACCACCAGATGTTCAGAAGAAGCTCACAATACTGAAGGCTGGGACACATCTTTATTCTGCTGGCTTCGGTGGGAGCAACACTGAAGTCAGCAGGATTTTTCTCCCCAGTGCTGCTGTAAATTATAGTAGCCCCACCTGAGCCTTCTGCCTGTCAAATATTCTGTTCTTGCTAGATCAACAGCAAAGTTTTAGCTCTTTTGGGGCCCACCTTCTTCAAGCTCATTGACATGATCTGGTTAGTGGTAAGAAGAAATATGGTCTCTGCACATACTCAAAATAACCATATTAATATAGACTCTGAAAATATTGTAAATAGGTGCTTCAGCTTCTTCAGGAGACACACAAGTTATTTGCCATCCCTTATAAGGTGCGTATTTAAATATTTTAAACCCTGAAATAAATTACTGATAATAAAATTCAACACTGTAATACTTCTTTGAATATTTTAAATCAGATATAAATTGTTCAATGAAGTTGATCTAGTCTTAGCATACTTTTCAAGAGATTTAATAGTGCATGATTTAAATGTATGATACTCTTCTGGTATATTGTGTGGCAGATTACATAGATTTAAACAGTCCTGTTTGGGGTGAAGGTTTCATAGCTCAGGGTTTCTGTAGTTTGACAGACACATCTGCTGGTCCAGCAATAGTTTCTGTGCAGTGTCTGATGATCCTAACATGGGGGAAGCTTAATTCCCATACAGCAATTGTCAGTTGGAATAGTAGTGCACATTAAGCACGTTCTTCCAACATATATCTGTGACCAGTTTGAAGGTGCTTTTTACATGGGGGAAGAATTAAATCTATATCCAATATATGTTACTAAAAACAATGTTAGTGCCATCTTTTGGGCAAGATTTTAAAGCACATAAGTCAAGAAATTTGATGGTCTAATTCCACAGTAACCATTCTTAAGACCATTTGCACAGCTCGTGCTTTCCAAGGGAATATGCTTAAGACAAATGAAAAAAGCTTTACAGTGCTTCTGCTGTGATGTTATTTTGGGTTGCAGAGCAGTCAGACAGTATTGGAAAGTAGGACTTTTTAATAGTGTGTGGTGGTGTCACTACTTCCAACTTCTGACTCATCAGTAACTATTGCATATTTTTCAAGTGGAGGATTTTTTCCAGTAACTTGCTGTTCTGAATGAGTTTATAGTGAAACACTGAGCCAATGTTAACTCTGAGTAAAACAACAGCTTTGATAGCATCTACATTCATTCAGGTTTTCTTTTTCCTTCACATATTCTTCAGCTCACCAGGAACTTATTCCTCAGACCATTGTTTTTTTTGAGAACAGAACAGGCCACACATCCCAAACAAAGATATTTTAGCTGTAAAATAGAGCTATCACTTTGGTTGATCAGATGAAAAACTGGGGGTATCCCACCATCTGTTTTTCTTAGGAAGAAAATCTTTACTCAGAGAGTGGTGAGGTACTCCTAGGGGCTGTCCAAAGAATTTGTGGATGCCCAGTCCCTGGAAGTGTTGTATGTCAGGTTGGACAGGGCTTGGAGTCAACTGGTCTAGTAGAAGATGGCTGAAAGGAGTTGGTTTTTAAGGTGCCTTCCAACCCATCCCATTCTAAGATTCTGTGAACTTCTAGAGTTGGTCTTAGACAATGGGCTCCCTTAGGAAAAACAGGGCTGGTCCACTAAACCCAAAACGGATGGTTATCTATTCCCTTAATCTCTTACCGTCTAAAAATTACACCAAAAGCTTAATACCAACACACAGAACTTCATTCTAGGTATAAAGACAAGAAGAGAATTTTCAGCCAAGGTTCAGTTAAGATCTTATAGCTGTTTTGGATTTCATTTTATTGGCTTTGATTAATGTACATATATTTTTACGTCTCTGCAGCTCAGAATTCAAACAAACAGCTCGTTCTGTTTATTTAAGAGATTGCATCATCACACATCTGACAAATGCAGTTGCTGCATTTACAGCATCATCGCGCAGAGTGCATTTATTTGAACTTTCTCCCATGTACATGGGATCACACATTCAGATAAACACAGCTGTGTTTATTTCAGGCTGCACAACTCCAGATTGTGGATGGATGTCTAGAGCCAGTGGACTCCACAGGCACTGCACAGGATTTGCAAATTCTTATACCTGCATTATTTGTCAACTAAACATCCAAGGGCTCGTATCTCATTCAGAGCTGGTAGAAAAGGAGACTTTTTCACCGTGTGCTTCAATAATATTTGCTGAGTAGTTTATTGGGTAAAAATATTCAACAATTTTTATTATGAGTTAATATCCACAGACCCATTTGTCTGGACACCTACGCATTAACGTCTTCATTTGTGTCTTGAACTTACAAACCATCGACTTCGGTGCTGTCACCCTGAGATCGTGGTGGGTTGCTCACCAAGGCTCTGGTTTTGCTTTTACTGTTCAGGCAAGTAGCATTGCTCATGTGGACTGAAGTCAGTTGTTTAATGACTTTGCTGTTTGTGGATTGCAGCCCAAAGATGTTTCTTTGTTTGCAGTATGAATGAGCAAATCTATTCTTAACAGGGGAAAGAAAAGAGTGGCATTGTGTGGACACGGTGGTGGTTGGGGCTGTGACATTTTGCAGTTGCCATTGTGGTAATTAAAGCCTCAGTGATTCAAAGTCTTGAAATCAGACACTGAGTAATCCCCTGGTGTTACTCATGTGCTCGAGTTGAGCTTAGGTGTAATTTTTT
>NW_027094093.1:35672680-35697680 GCF_029207755.1 Chamaea fasciata
GCTCGATCAGGTGATGCTTGTGTTTGAATGCTTTCTTGCAAATCTGACACTGGTGTGGTCTTTTTCCTGCAAGGGAGGACAAGAAGACCACGTGGGTTACCGCAGCACAAATGGGAGGCTTCTTCACCCCTTTGTTCCCCTTCCACCCCTTAATATACTCAAGCAACACAACGCTTGAACCACCCCACTTTCTTCTTCCCACTGAGCCACCCCACTTTCTTCTTCTTCCCACCAAACCATCCCACTTTTTTCTTCCACTGCAGAATGAAAACAAAAATAAAAAAGCCAAAAACACAACAACAACAACAACCCCACATTTATGCTACAACTTAGGGTTTGCATGGTGTTGATTGTAGTAATTTTACTCAAGCAGCTCAGGATAATAAAGAAAATGACTCAGAGAGCATCAATGGAAAACTGGCAGCTCTAGCGAGCAGCTGACACCCATGAAAATGTTCGAAAAATATCCCTATTTATAAATAATTCTGCTGACAGCATCACATACACGCCGTAGTTCTTTCCCCGCCTCGCTGAGGAGATTAGCCTGTAGAGAAAGCCTTTGTTTCTTAAAAGTTTTCTTTGTTACGTGGCTGATGAATAGCAGGAAGCCAACATCTTATCTCTGTGCCTTCACCGGTGGTGCCACGTGGCCGCAAGCCAGCCGCTGGTCAACCCTTCCCCACATGCAGCACCCCAAGGTGAGCCAACACGGATTCCCTTGGGATGCTCCTGACAGGTCTGGTGACAGCAAGAGAGAGCTGGGACTCGCTGAGTCCGTGAGGGGTTTGCTGCTGAGCCACCCCAACCATGAGGGGTGAGCTGGACCCACCCCAACCCACCCCAGGGGTACTCTCTGTCAACCCTTGCCTGCGGGAGGAAGCCCTCAAGGACAGAAAGACGTTTTCCCCCCCACCACGTGAGCAAATACAAATACATACATCTGCCACAGAAGCATAAGGGGTTTCTAAATAAAATGTTGTCAGCCACTCGCTGAGTGCTAAAGTGGTGTTAAGCTGCAGAAAACAGTATTTCCTTTGGCATTTCAGACAGTTTCGAACCAATGTTTGAAACTCAAAACCAGTGCCAAGCCTAAACACATCTGGTTGATCCCAGGCCACAAATAGCACAGGAATGCCTTCAACACCTTCCAGAACTGCCATACTGAAAGCTTAATTCCAAAATAGAGCTGACAAAAAATACTTGTCAGCATGATGCCACACGACAAAACTCAGCAAAGCATGATGCAACCGTGAGATATCCAGACATAACATATGGTGCAAAGATTGGAATTAGTGAAGACCGATCACCAAACTTAGATTGCAGAAGGCAAAAAATAAAATCAAACATTAGTACCTTCAGCCAGATTTTATTTTTTTCAAAAAATTTTGGAAATGTCAAATTATAATCTAAGTGCCATTCAGCTGAGTGGTGCAACCATGCAGGCTGGTACGGTGCCAAGTGGTCATCATTTTATACTTCATGCGATTTTTCATGGATATTAAAATCCTGGTATTTGGTGCCTGAAATGTGGATCCCTGCTTTGCATGTCCTATTGCTAGAGCAGATCGTTAGGAACTTATTAGTGAACTGGCCTCATTCCTTGAGCGTATTTATCATACTTAGCTCATGCAGCATGTGACCAGAACAGGAATAAACTTCACACCATAGCCCTTCCAGCCTGTCAGCTGTGAAAGTGTGGTGTTTCTTTAATTTTGAAGAAGCAAAAGCAAGGAGGGGATGAGTATGGTGGACTGCCAGCCAAGAGCAAAGGGCTAGGAAACACCAGCATGGAAGGAAATGCAGCAGGAAAAAATATAAATGCTTTCAGATCACTGGAGGATCTCAGCTTCCAAGAAAACTCAAGCTGCTTCTTTATGAACCTGATCTGATTTTTTTTTTTCCCTGGGACAGGAGAGCACGGAAAGTCAGGCATAGAAAAAACTCCACTTTCATAGCAAAGTTGTTAAGAATGAATACCAAGGATTATGCTATTTTTTTTTTTTTTTCTATCCAGTCACAGCTACCTTCAAGTCCCACTGTGAAAGTTCACATTTAATAAGGTGTGATTAACAAATCCTCAAGGAAGCCAAAATTGTGTTATGAAATGAAGGGGAGATCTGGCAGCAAGGAAAATACAGGAGAAACCACAGCTAAAGTAACCCAAGTGACAGGGAAACTAGTAGATGCCTGGAAATTAGGGCTCAAACTGCATTTCTTTGTAAGAGAGTTTCCTAGGTTTGCAGACATACAGGGTTTCCTTTTTTTTCCTTTGGTTCTCTTTATAGTAAAATTGAAAATTCAAACTTGATATATTGAACTATAGCAATATTACTTGTGTGAACTGTTTCCTAAATCTACATTTCTGCCAATTTAACCTGTTGGTTAAAAGTCAAACTCAAAGAAAACTCTGGGCTTTGAGCTATAAATGTATTTTGGCTTTGAACCTCCAGCCTTGACCTAGAGGTGCACCAAATCCAGAGCTGGAGTCAGCTACCTGCGATTCAGGCCACAAGTTTAGCCATGAAGGGGAAATCCCAGAGTCTTAGCTCAGGAGATTTAAGCACCATCAAGTCACTTACTCAAATTAGCTTAAAATCCCAAAGCACTCTCAGCCTAAGCGCTCTCAAACCCCAACAGTGCCGGTGGAAAACCCTCACGGGTGAGCTGGGAGCTTTCCCAGCACTACCAACACCCAATGGGATGAACCTCTGCCCTGACCCAGCTGTCCTGCTGATCACCCTCAGAGCAACACATCGGTGTCCCCTCGCTAATACCTCAATAATTGCTAATTTCGTTTCTTTCCTGCTCCTTGCAGACTTTCTGCTTTCCCTCAGCACCTTTCTGGTGTCCTCCTCACTGAACTGCCCACGTTATCTCAGTCCCTCCCTCTGGCTTACTTTTCCCTAACATCAACGAGCCCAACCCTTGTCTTGTTCCACTTCTCCACCATCACTTCTCCATTACCTCGAATTCCCTGATTTTTTTTTTAAGGCACACTGCATCTGATGCCTTCTACACCCTTCTCTGTCCCATCCTGGGAAATATTTGAGGTCAGATTGGACGGGGCCCTGAGCAACCTGGTCTAGCTGAAGGTTTTCCTGGTCATTGCAGGGTCTAGATGGCTTTTAATGATCCCTTCCAACCCAAACTATTCTATCTATAATTCTCGCCCCGCAGCTGTGCTCCATCCAGCTCCCAAAACTGGATTTCTTTCCTCAAACAGAAGTCAACCACCTCCAGTGCTCTCCTCCAGACTTGCCTCCACCCACCCTTCCAAAGGCTGGGTGATGTGCTCGTCCCTCAGTCTCTGCCTGATTTGCTCATCCATCCCTTGCACGTGGCATTCGTGCCACACACAGATGTATCCTGGCAGGGAATCATCCATATTTTATGAATTAATTTAGAAATGAATAGATTAAAATACTTCATATTTTCATATTAATTTATGTTACTACTAAAAAGGCAATGCTAGAGCTATTTAGTCTACCACATCCATATCAAGGCCTCAGTTTTGATCTAAGGGAACCTGACAGCTTGGGCAAAGTTCTTTGTTCAGACACCACACAACATACCTTAGCAGTGCTCAGTGTGCAGCTGTTACAACACTAATTGAAATATGTTTTTAAACGTATCAGGTTTCCGAACATTTGCAGAATTATTTTCTTCCCCTCATGTGCAAAACCCAGTGTTTCAGCCATTTAAAATGAGTGTTTAATCCCTACAATGTGTTAGTAGGTCATAAAATAAAACTGGACTAAGGTATTTTACACTAGGGATAGGTCTGCAATTGTAGGTGGATGAGGAGGACCTACAGCTTTAGAAAACCATAGGATCCCCAGCTGGTGTGGGTTGAAAGGGACCTTAAAGACCATCTCATTTCACCCCCTGCCATGGGCAGGGACACCTTCCACTAGACCAGGCTGCTCTAAGCCCCATCCAACCTGGCCAGAGCCTCACCACCCTCATGGTGAAGACTTTCTTCTTAATATCTAATGATATCTCCCTCATATCTAAACCCACTCTTGTTCATTTTGAAGCCGTCACCTAGAGCCCTGTCATGCAGTGTCACGACATTCCTAACATCATTGGAGTAGAGATAAGTCAAAAGGAAGCAGATTTGACACGCCACCCCACAGGTTGTCTCCAATCCCATCCAAGATCCCCTGTGTCACCCATGGGGAATGGAGCTTGGAGAGATGGACCCAAGGAGGCTCAAAGAAAGGCTCATGAAACACTTGTGTTTCGTCAGATGGATGAGTAATGTAGATGCCACATTTTGCAACAAAATTAAATGATAAACCTCTCTCAAATATCTAAAAGAAATGTTTGGGGCTTTTTTTTTTCTTCATTGCGAAACACAGGTTCCCCTCGGAGCCCACGTTCAATCTACAGAGGGGAAATCATAACTAATCTGTTTGCAAAGTCTCTAAAATTGTGTTTCTGTTGAAACATGACAACAACAAAAAAATCTCTGATAGTGAGTATCTCTCAATCTTCCTGGGCTAAAAGTCTTTGACTGAAAAGCTGTGCATTTCCTATTTGCAGTGGTATAAAAGTCAGAAGACATCAGATCACAAGCTGTCACTGGTTCCAGACTAAATATCACCCACCCTTTGCCTAAGGCAAGTGGATCTCTTTTCCATGGGAGGGGGCCAAACAGAAATCCCACTCTTCGAAAGGAAGAAGGAAACATTTTTGTGACAGTTTGTCTTTATTTTTTTTAGAGGCAGTTCTTTTGAAGCTGCTCGGGGGTTTGGATGTTAGATGTAGTCCCAATGGAGATGGATTAGTGGCCAGAGCATAGCAAAGCGGTCAAAGGTGCAAGATAAATGCAATTTATATATAATTGCCCAAGCTGCACCTGTTCCATTTTCAACAGGAGACCTAGTCTGCAGACACAAACATAGAATATATCCTTTTTTTTTTTATTATTTGAGTGTAAAATGGGGAATTCTAAACTCGTATCAGAGTAAAGAAAAACTAACCTTTAAATAGCATGTAAATTTTTTATGAATCAAGCTCTAAATAAAGAAAACTCCCAAGCTGGGAATTCAAAATACTAGCCAGAGAGAGCTGATTTGCTACCAGGCTCAAGAACAATATTTAGTTTACAGAATCAATCTGGAAATAAAACTAGTGCTTGCATCAGCATGAAAGCTACAAAAATAAAAAAGAGGTCTTAATAAAATATACAGTGGAAGAGGAAAGGATAAAAGCCCTAGCACAGCTATGAGGCCCTCAACAGCCCGCACAAGTAATAAAATAGAATATGATGTAATATAGAACAACAATGAAAGGATTTTAAATTTCTAGGTAGGATTCTGAAAAACTGTTTCCAGCTTTTGTTGTGGAGCAGGCATGCTCAGAGTTCCCCCGTGAAGCTCCAACAAAGCTGGTGTGTGGCAGACATGGGCGTTGATGAGGGCAGAACAAACATTAACCTTCACCTTACTCCTCCATGGCTGGACCAGGAGCCAGGATACTTCTGTATTTCTAAATGCTGCATTCTGTTTGTTCTCCTGCTTACTCACTCACTCTTGGTTTTTATCCTTATCAGCAGCACAAAGAATTTTTTACTCGCCAAAGCGTCGATGCTTTGCCATGAAGGCAACCACCTTCTTCACCTTTCATAAGGAAAGTGTCTTGAACCTTGTGCTAAGCAGCTTGGAAAAATCTGAGATTAGACACATCCCATATTGGCTCAACTAATTTCAGCCTGTCCAAATTAGGATGAGTCCATAAGACTCCACAAGAAAATCATGTGAGCCCTGAATGCCTGTACTACCTGCCATGCTCTGCACCCTAATTACAGGGCTGCATCCCCTGGCTTTAAGGAAACAGGGCCTTGTGGAGTTCATACTTTAAGAGGGACACGTAACTTCTCTCAAAATTCAGTGGCATCCCAAAATTAAATTGTCAGAATTTGGTTCTGCAACAAACGGTGGCCTCTACACTAAATTTCAGATGAGCCAGAACCAATGCAATTCACTCATTGCAGTAACACAGTAAATTTTCCTTCTCCCCATGAAGCTGAAAGCTATTACAGAATACCACCAATACTGCACAAATTAACAACTAAGGATTGTGAAATTTGTGGCCCTTTTTTCTACTGTGGTCCAGCTGTGGCAGGCATGGTGTAAAGAGGTAATCAAAGAGCTCTTTGTCTGCGGCCCGCCACATGGTCCTACTGAAAGTTCTTGGGTTGACAAAAAGAACTAGCCAAATCCCATTCTTCTTGCCCTGGCACAGAAACTCAGCCCCACTGCAACACCTAACCACTCCTGTTTTCTCCTTTACAACACTTGATTAACAAGAAACAATGATTCAGACAGCTTATGTAGTTTTACCTGTCGATGTTTTGCTCCAAATGATTCCTCTATGATAAATTCTTAGAGGCCTCTGTCTGACTCTTTTAACCCTTGTTCTATCACTGGCTGCAATAGGTACATGGACCTTGAGAAGGGGTGACAAATAAAAATCTGATTGCCCCAAAGTTCTAATAAAACATATATATTCTTACACAGAAAAAAGGAGATTGTTATAAACATCCCTTATTTTGTGCTTCTCCAGGAAAGACAGGAAGCATTCCAATTTCTTCTAAAACATTTTTTTTAATGAAGCTACAACAGGTCATGATCAGCTGCTCAGAAAACAGCAACACCCTCAGAAAAAAAGGCCTTTTTCTCTTTTTTATGTTTCAAATAGTTGGTTGAAAAGTCTGGGCCTGCTATTAAAATGACCCCAAAGGCAGAAGTGGGTGTTACTTTCAATTCGGTTCCTTCCACTGAACACAGACTGCAGCTTCACACCTATGTTGTTAATGCAATTACAAGCTCTGCCTGAAACTATCAAAATAATTTGAAATTCACTTAAGATGCACCTGAGCCATTAGCCAGGGTGCCAGTGCAGTGTGCCTCCTGAAGGCCGTGTATCAGGTACTGGGGCTGGCCCAGCCAAGCCTGTCAGAGCTCCCAACCCCTCAAACACTGCTGTGATGCACTGAGGCTCCATAAAAGCAAACGCATCCCTGACAATAGTACTTCCCACTTTATCCAGTGAGCTCCATAGCAGGATATCATGAATTAGTATTTACAACACCCCAGAGAGGCAGGCTGGTATCATTTCCCCGTGTTTCAAAGATGGGCGAAGGTGAGAGAAAGCTGAAGCTATTTGCTGTAATTCACAGAGGAAGTCTGTGGTGAGGCAGGGGAGAGTGCAGCGCTCTCACTGCCTGTGCCTCTGCCACAAGACCATCCTTCCTGTCCCTAAATGCCAGGCTCCAGCCTGATGATGTGCTGTAGTTCTAGTGTATTAAATCTGACACCCTATACATGTTCTGGATCATAAGGCTGAGTCCCATAAAACTGATGGACGTGAAGTTGAGAAGCCAAAAGGGACAGAGGAAAGAAGCAGGAGAATAATCTCTCCATTGCAGCTGTGTGGCATCTCTCTAGGCAGTAGGTTCCCATGCTACTTCAAGACCATAACATATTTTTGCTATTACGAATGCAGTTTATTTTGCAAATCAAGGTGATTGCACACATTTCAGCTTGTCAAATTTTCAGCCTTTCAACCATATGTCTGTCGACCTTATGGACTACCAACTTTATGGGATTCAACCATATGTCCAGATCCCGATATATATGAAGGCCAGTTCTAACATAAGAGCTTTACAGTAGTAGTGTAGTAAACCATAATGTTTGCAGATGGCTGTAATAAAATCATTCAGGAGAGGAAAGGTGCAGGGACGTAAAGCCTTCAAAGCTTCTTCTACTGAATAAACAATTTGATCTGAATAATGTAGTGGGAAGCACATTCTGCCAATGAACTGGCTGATCCAGTCCAAAATGTTGCTTTTAATTTTCTTTCCTAATCCCACGTGTATTTTAACTTCCTTTTGTATTGTACTTTGTGGGATTAGCTTAAAGTTTGGAAGAAAAGTATAAGAAGGAAAAATAACAAAGTAAAGGATTTTGTTTTAAAGGCACAGTCCACTTCTGAATTGTAAATTTTTTCATCTGTGAAAAGCCAAGGGGTTATGTGGGGCCTGGAAGACGTATTAATAGAGAGGTATAATGTTTTTACCCTCACGTGGTGAGATTGAAGGATGATGTGACTTGCTTCATTTCCTGAAGCGGGACTCAGCTTTCAAAGTTAAGGCAAGTTTCCTCCTGAGTAAACTTTTTCTAACTCTAGGAAGTTGGAGTTTGGTTTATGTCCTGCTGCACAATAATTCAGATGATAATTCACATTCCCTTTGTCCAACATAACTTGATATCTCAATTATTTGGGAAGCTCCGGCCCCACTTTCCCCTAAATGAAACATGCTGAGCCAATGTGTGGCCCTCAGAGAGCTCTGTCCTGGCTGACAGTGGGGAAGGGAGCACTCTCTGTAAGGGGAGCCACAGCCAGCATAGGTGTGATGGAAGGTCTTTTTCAAATCAAAGTATTTTTTTAATTGACAGTCTGTGGTGAGCTTTGGCAAGCTTCCTTGAACAAGGCAAAAATCACTTCCTACTCAGGAAAGGAGGGAACCTTCCCTGGCCATTAACTGGGAAGCGAAAAAGTGAAATGCAACCTGCTCGTGCTGCTGGTGTGCAAAATCACAGTGAGAGGAAACCCCCCTGAGCTGTTGACTTTCAGATTACTTGGACAGAGCCAGCTCTCAAGCTGCTAACATCAGCGGCAGGTTTCCTATTGGATCAAATGGAGCAGGGTCAGGTCGTGTCTAAGAAACAAGAAATACACTGTCACTCTTCCTTCCCATGCCAGACTTTGCATTGACCAAGTTGCAGCTGTTTTTGAATTCTAGGGTCTGTCTCATTTCAAGAGGGCGCGGCCTGGGAGATGAGGATTGCCACAGCACCTACCAACACTCACCCCATCACACCCAACTGCCCTTCACCAAACAATAACCAAAAAGAAAAAACAAAACAAAGCAAACCCAAAAACAAACAAACAAACAAAAAGTCAGAACAGAGCAAAATGATTCTTTGAAAGTCTCAGCACCTGCACAAATGTACTCATGGAAGACTGGGAAGAACAGAGCACGACCCTCAACCCTGCCCCCGGCGTGCACAGCTGCCCTACCTGTGTGCTCATATTTGTGTCGCAGCAGGGAACTGCTCTTCTGGAATGTCTTGTCACATAAGTCACATGCGTACATGCCACTTTCTGTCTTCTTGATCTTCTTTCGGGACAGACAGGAGTCGGAGTCCGTCATGTCGTCGAGGCCAGACATGTAGTCTGGGGTTCCATCAAGCAATTCTCCCTGTGAGGGAACCACTCGTCAGCAACTGCCACTGCCCATCCTGCCCACCAACCATCCCAGGGAAGTTAAAATCACGCCTCGGTGGTCCCTCTCAGCTCAGGGATATGAATAATGAAGCTACAGCTGATGGAAAGTATGGAAATAACGAGAAGCCTTCTGTTTCTATGCCTCAAACCAACTTTCTGTCTTTGAGCACTCTGCAGTAATGTGATTTGCACAGACCAACAGTATTTACCATATCACCGCTAAATATTTCCAATAAAGTGTAAAGGGGAAGCTCTTCATGGCCAGCAAAAGGTATTGTATTATTTTACAGAGGTAAATATAAGCAACAGCTAAGGGATCATTCCTTTCAAAATTCCAAAACTTGGATGTATTCTGTTTCTGTAGAAAGGTTTTAATTGAATTTTATATTTAGGTACAAATGTTATTATTATGCAATCCATTTAAATGTATGTCTCCCGACTAAAGGCCTCAAGCTATATTTTTATATTTAATTTTGTAATTTGAAATAGGGAATATTAATAACACTTTTTATCAATGTTCTATCTATGTTAAAACAGCCTTCAGCATTAAGCAATAATGAATGTGGATCAGTAAATTATTAAATTTCTTGATATTTATTTTGTCTCGATCCAAAGAGAGTGCAAACTTGCATGATAACATACATTTCCATTTGCTATCACACAGTTCAGTTTTCTTAGACTAGGTTTGCACTAATTAATATTAGAGAAGATTAAATAGGCTTAAATACATTTACAAAGAGGGCAGATGTACTGTAAATTGGAATAGTGGAACAGCTGTTATGGAGGTGCAGTGCTATTTATGCTCCTATTGTGCAAAGAGGGATTACAGTCTGTAATGTAAAACCATACCTGATTTTCACATTTGAAACTATAAAACATTTACTAGTCAGTAAAATTACTAATGGATGGTAATAGGACATGGGGGAACAGGCGCAAATGTAAGAAAAAATTATTAATCTATAATCAGTTAATCTCATTTAACTAAACTCTGTACATTATATCTGAATACACCCAGCAAAAGGCTATAAAAGTACAAGACTTCTGTGGAGCCGCTCTTCACTTCAGGCATGCAAGGGACAAAATCCTTTGCTATACCTGCATTGATTCTGGGACAACCTGAGGGAAGAATTACAGGTTGTACTTGGGCATGAAAAAGTGCTGACCCAGATTACATGTCCAGGGAAAGATTTTGTCTGCAATTAAGGGCCCTGGCTGCTACCTCTCCAAATAATTTCATTTAATCACTAGGGTTTTTTCCAAGCTGTTCCAGATGACTGGCAGGATTAGAGGACTAAGGGTCTGGGAAGAGCAGTAGGTGGCCCAAAGGAAAGGGCTATGGGTCAATGTTTCTTATCCCCCAGACATTTGTGAGAAGAGAGGACAACTTTCCCATGAATGGTAGGTGAACAATCCACCAAAAATATGGAGAAGGAAGCTCTGAAGGCTTTCAATGGATTACAGTGTCTATGAGGCTGTATGGACATCTGCTTAGAGGGATACAGCTTTGTGTCCGAGTGTGGAGGTGACTCCAAAGGGGTCTCCCACTGCACCTTTTCTCTGTGGTGAAATGTAGTTATGCCCTGAAAAGATAAATTTTCCTAAAAAGTTTCCTTTTTTTTTTTTCTCTAGGATGCATTTCTATGGACATTACTACTATTATTATTATTATTATTATTATTATTATTATTATTATTATTATTATTATGCTATACAAATCTAATGAGAAATGGCTGAACTCTTAACAGACCAAAGGTCATTATGCCTGTTCAAAGTAATCGGTACTGCTTCTGAATCCAAGTAGAGGTACTCTTAAGTTAACTGCAGTTAATTTTCCTACTCCACCACGTCTTTCCAAGTTCAGACTTAAATAAACTCTGCTAATTTTGTTGGAAATGTCGATTATAGCTTTGGGCTTTTTCTTCTCTAAGAGAACATATCACAAATTACTAAACTCTAGCCTTTCAAAGGAGAAAACATTTGAAACCATTTACCTGAAATCCTTGTTTCCGCTGGTACTTTCTCCTTTGCTGCATATCGGCAAAAGTAGCTGCTCCAGTTGGGTAGGTATAGGCCATATGTGGTAGGAAGCTCATCTGATCTAGTCCTGGGTATGGTCGCAGCCCAGGAATACTGGTCTGGACTGGTGGCATAAAAGTGGCTGGGGGAAATGCGCTCTGTGGTGGAAGTGTTGTGTATAAAGGTTTGGCACTAAATGGGTTCATACCAAATACTGGGTTAGTGCTTTTATCCAGATTATTTGAATTAGAAAACTCCTTCTTGATAAAAGTCAAGTTCAGCGGCTCATCTGAATTTTCAGATGATGAAGAAACACTGTTGTGTTCTAAATTTACACTATTAGATTTTGTTTTGTTCTTTGTGGCTATAATACTTTTGGGTTCCTTCATTTGTTTTGGTAAAGACAAGTCCAATGGCTCAGCCTGAAGCTCCTCAGAAGAGAAACTGTTTGGAGTGTAAGAACTACTGTGGGAGTTTTTAGAAGATGTGGAAGAAAGATTTAAAGGAGAAGGAGTATTGCTCCTAGAGTGGTCCAATTTATCAACTGGCTTAATATTGGTAAAATGAGGAGGTTTTGTTAGCCTGAGAGGAGTATCACAATTAGTAACACTGTTATGGAGTTCAGCTATAGATGGTGAAGTTATAGAGTCCACAGGCTTTATTGGAGATCTGGCTGACAAAGAGTCTTTAGTGGGAGTGTTGTTGGTGGCAGCCAGCGCCACCTTGGCACTGGCCCTTTCCAGTGATGGTGACCTGGAACTTGAATACTGGTAGACTTTTCTTTGTTCAAACCATTCCTTCACGAATTCCTGAGGAAGGCCAACAGCAATGGAAATTTTCAGTAGTTCATCAGAGTTGGGTTCCATGTTCATAGCATAATATGCTTTAAGTACAGACATGTGGTCCTTGTATGGGTTGATGGGGCTAGTCATTCCTTTCTCAGAAAGTACTGATGACAGCAAGAGGGTTTGCTTATCAAACACTCCAGGTTTGTTGGGAACCATGTTCTCGTGAGGCTGAAGGACTGCCTTGATTTCTTCGTTCATTTTACACAGGTAACGCTCATGCTGATGCAACGGAATGGGACCAGGAAAGCTTTCTTTACAGAACTGGCATGAAAATGGAGTGGACACGTTGTGGTTCTCTATCATCTTGTCTTCAGTTACCAGGTCTATTAGGGTTCGCAGCTTCTCTTTTTTAATGTTATTGAGCTGCCTCCTTGAGTCTGTGGTCAAGCTCTGGAGGCAAGCTTTGGCTTCATTGACTTTCTCTAATGTGTAGTCAATAATACTTTTAGTGGCACCATTATGACTTACTACTGGAAGACCCACGGGGGGAATATTGGGGGAGGTAACTCCTTGTTCCTCGGCTTGAGAGCATGAGTCCTTCATATGGTAAACCTTCAACTTGGAGATCTCTTCAGCCTTGCAGTCCATTTTCTGCCTGGAAACCGTGTTGTCCACAATCTGTAGGACCTTCTGCACCTCGCTTAAATTGCTGCCTACCGCAGGAAACCCGAGCAATGGTGCTTCCATCCCTACACCTAAGTGCTGCATTGGACTTTGAGCAGACGCGTGAACTCCCAAGGGGCTGGTTGCTCCAAGTCCACCATTCATAAAAGGACTAGTTGCACTAAACCCATGTGAGGCCATAAGAACCTTGTACTCATTGAAATCTAGTGGTTCTGTTTTAATTTTCAGTAGGCCTGTTTGCTCAGACATACTAAGTGGTTTGCCATTCTCCAGCTTGTTTCTCAGCTGTGTGATGGCTGAATTAGTAGGAGAGGAAGATACAGAATTAGGAGAAGAACCCGTCTTGATATTGTTTCTCATTCTGCCATTTACAGAGATTAAACCAATACACTTCTTGCTGCTGATGTGCGAACTGTAGGAGCCAGAATGGGAGAAACGTTTCTTGCAGTTTGGACACTCATATGGTTTTTCACCTAAAATGATAATTAAAACCAAATGTTAATTATCATTCTTGCTGCTATAATTGCAAGAGATTGCATTTGGTATCTAACTGATCGCCTGTGTATCCAGTGATTAGCAGTGAGGGAAATATTAATTCTATGAACATGGCCACACACCACCACTGCTTTACCCTCCTCTTTCTACAGATCTTGACCTCAGTTTGGACCCAGGGTCTCCAGCTGACAACAGCTATCAAAGTATGAGATTGGTTCCAGACTGACCAGGGCAAGTCACAGGTAAGCACCCTGTGGGGAAGGGAGTCAAATCAAATCAAGACTGTTCAAATTTGGTTTGTTTCTTTTGGTTTTTTTCTCCCCTAAAATGGAATTTTCACTGGGTATGAGCACCAGTATGAGAAACTGAGTCCTGATGTTAGAACCTCCACGTCAGTTTGTGCCTGGGCTGAGCCTGGTGACATTTTGTGTGCTGGATTCTGCATCAAGTAGGAGAGCCAAAATGCCCAAGTCATTCAATCTGAGAGGCTTGGCAGGTTCTTGTTATCTGAGAATATGAGCTGCATTTCACTTGGGGGGACTTTTTATTTTGGAAAATATAATGGACTCTTCAGGTTCCTTCTGCACAGCGATGAATGAATGCTTCTGAACTCAAACTGCCAAACAATCTATATTATTTGCAGGAAGCTTTACTATTTCCAAATCTTTTAGCGAGACCATGGTATTAACAGCATGATAAATGAGGATGACTCAGATATCACTTATGAAATACCTTGGTAGCTCCAAGAAGCCAGAAGCAGAACTGTGTAAATTTTAAGCAGTCTTTAAAACTCAGCTAATTAAACAAAATGCAAATGAGCACACCAGCACCTCCGCTACTCACCACTGTGAATTCGCAGGTGTTCCTTCAGATGGTGTTTATATTTGAAGGCCTTGCCACACTCAGTGCATTTGAACTTGCGATTGCCTGCTCCTTGGGTCAGCATTTGGTGCTGGGAGGAAAAGAAGGAAAAAAAAAGAGATACCAACATGAATTTTATGCAAGAGAAACCATGAATTTCAAGCTTAAAAAACAAAAATTAAATTAATGTGACTCTGAATTTGTCAAGCGGACCAAAAGGTCTGCATGTACATTTATTTGTCTCATCAGTGTTGCAATAAAAATCAAAATGTTGGCAGTAAACCGAAACAAATGAGAAAGTACTTTCACATGAGCATTCGATATTTGCTTTAGAATTATTTCCTAAGTCTCTCATCAGAAATGTGTTGCTTTAAGGTATCTTACGATGAGAGAAACAGTTTTATAAGAAGATTTGTGGCTCTTAATATTCCTAGCAGATTCTGAACATGTGGGACTCAGCTTGTTTAAAAATTCTGTTTACTGCGTGTGGAGGAAAGAGAGAAACACTGTTGTTAGTGGCATTTCGTGTAAGATTTAATTCATTATCAAGCAGGAGAGACTGCATCTTCAGCATAAGCTGCTGCTGGAAATGTTTTTTAAAATCACAGAGCAGCAGGAAAGACTTGAGCTACCTTTCGGGCCATGTTTTCCCCCAGTGCTCTTCTGAGGGGCGAGGGAAAGTTGAAAGTTAAAAGCAGTGTAAAGATATAATCAAAGGCAGCTGACCTTTTTGCAACAAGCAAGGAAAGCCCCATGACTTTGAATTTGGAGAGGAAAAAATAATTAATTAAAAACTAATTATTATCTTGATAATCATGTAGCCAACCACTCTGGATGCTCAAGGTAGGAGGTCAGCCTTTTGCAGGCAACCACAACACAAAAGCCTTTTGCAGGAGCCAGGAGGGGGGGAAAGAGCGGAAAAAAAAAAAAGGGAGGAAAAAAAAAAAAAAAAAAAAGGCAGCGCCGAAACGGTATGACAACTGCGAGGGTGTGCTGCCTCTTCCCACATTCCTGGCGAGACAGATGGTGTTACATGGGACACAGGGAGGTTTGTTCAAACAGCAGCAACCTTCAAAGATCAAGCAGAGCCCAGCCCGCCGCGCGCCATTGAGGGACCCGCGCTCATATGTTGCTGAGTTGCATAAACAAACAGCAACAGCTGTTTTGTCTCCCCCCATCGCCCTCTGAGGACTACTATAAACTTTAGTTGTGCCACTGTTAATATGATACAATCATTTTAATTTACTAATTGTAAATGCCACGAGCAAATGAGGGGACTTTTCAACACCAAAGCTACCATTCATAATGCGCCAGTACCAGCGCGCTCTCGCATGTGAAATTTCAGGCAGTTACGTTGGATAAATATCCAGGCGGGTTTTGTTCCCTCCCCTGGTGTTTTTAATGATACGAGGCAAAAGGAAGAACCTTACGGTGGATCAGGTTAGGAAAAATATACATGGGAAAATGTGTTTGCCTACTGGAAAAGCCATGGGAAGGAAAGAATAGGAGAAAGCGCTCTGGAGTCATTTATATTGATTTAAGATCAAGCAAAAGATACAGTTCTCTCAAAAATGCTAATTGCAAAAATCGCATGATTAGGAAGATGTGTGTTTGCCTAACTGAATTTACCTTCTGCTGAGAAAAACCTACCAAGAGAAATCCAGTTGATTGTGTTTTTCAGGTTTTTAAGAAAAATAAATACGGCATAAAGCCTCTATAATTTGACACAATGCACACATCTATTTATTCAACTTTTAACCATGCCATTCGAGTTTCCATTACAGCCCTCCTTAAGATAGGTATTTAGAAGTAATTCTCCAGCTAGGAGCAGTTTTTCTTCTGGTGTGTAAAGGATTTTGTGGCACAGGTCTATTGCCAGCCCATCTAGGAGCACTTAGAGAAGCTCAGTCACCTGTTTGAGACACCAGCATTTCCTTAAATGTGGCACTGATATAATATTACATATACCCCATTGAGGAAAAAATGGCTTTGATTTATCGCAGATACGCTGCCGGGCTATACAAATGAGAGCAATGCCCAATTCTAGTGGCACAATCACAAATGATAGCCTATATGTACTGTCGGAAGAGTTCTTCTCAAAATGTGTAATTATGTCTAACAAACGATTATACAAAATACGCATAATTTCATGTGATTGAAAAGGTTACTCAAAAAGTAATGAAAAAATATTAGCGGATCTTTTAGTATGTCTTGGAGCTCCTATTTGCAACACTGCAAAGTAAAACTAGGTGAAAAATGGAATTAAAATTGCTGAGATGTTTAATAATGTATAATTAAAATGCTACAGTTTCATTCACTTTTTGAGGAACATAAAAACGAAACTAAAGTCAAGTTAAAGTGCAAATAAAATTTCTAAATTAGAAATTAACACACTCATTCGATCGTGAACATAAGACTATTAAATCATATTAGAAGAGACCATCAAAAAATCATTTAGACCTCAATTAAAGCTATTACCATTAAAAGATCTGCATCTTCAAAATGCCATGAAAAATTAATAATGATTGCCAATCAAAGCAATATCGTTTCTCTAAGGGGTTATTACAGAAAGAAATCACTTAAAACCAGCCCCCCACCTGATCTGTCCCTGGCTTGTGTGTCACCATATGCCGCTCGAGCTGGGTGCGGTAGGCAAACGTGTAGTTACAGAGAGGGCACGAGAAGTTCTCCTCGTTCTTCTCGTGGCGGTACTTGATGTGCTCCTTGAGGGACGTCAGGCGCTTGTAGCCCCGGTCGCAGTAGGGGCAGGTCAGCAGTTGGGCGAAGGCATCTGGAGTTCCAGGTGGCAGGTCTGCGCCCCGGGATGGGGTGGAGAAGAGGGGGGGGAGGAAAGAGAGGCAGGCCAAAAGGTCAGCAAATCAATGGCAGCTCATGGGCTGATTGCCCGGGATGGTATGAGAGGAATCGCCGCAATCTGCCGCCCGAGAGGGAGGGACGGCGCTTCCAAATGGGCGGCGGGAGGCACCGGCACCCGCGCGCGCCCACGGCAGGCTCGCAGGGCCCACTCCGGACCCCACCGGGAAATTAATTGTGGCCATCACTCCTCCCGCAGGCCTGGCTGGCTGGAAAACTAAGAAATACTTTTCCTGATCAATTGGCAATTTGCATTCCAGCCCCAGCTCATTACGTTACTTATGCCATTGACCGAATCCTTCCTACTGACTCTTCTCCAACTATTTATCAAGGCATTGGAGAGCAATAGTCTGGCTACTCCATCTTTTGTTGCGTTAAAACTCTATTAAAAACTTCCCAAATTCCCAAGTAGAGCAGCAGCCTTTCTCCTGTTTAAATTCAGCTCTTCAGTTCACCCACCAAATAATACAAATGTGCTGACTAAAAAATCACAATACACTGAAATTACAGCCCCAATCTTTGCTCATGAAATTCCATGCTGCTGCAGCTGTTCTTCAATTTTTAAGGTAAACACCCAGGCATGTAGTGCATTTATAATTGCAACAGCTGCACGAGGTCAGGATACTGGCTAAAAATGAATTACAGCCTCACCATTTTCTTCTTGCCCATTGGCCTCTGGAGTGCCAAGGCGAGACAGTTCCTCAGGGGCTTCAGGGTAAATAATGGCTGTGTCGCTGCGCTGCAGGTACTCTGCTATGCTGACTGCATGCCCATCTCCTTCCTCCAGTTTCCTTTTGGCAAAATAATCCTCAAAGTCCGACGTGCAATTTGCATTCTTCACTAAAATAAGAGAGGAGGGAAAGAAAGGGTGGTTGAGTGCATCGTCCCAGAGAGCTTGGGCTGGTCAGCAATGTTAGAGGCTGAGCAGATGTACTGGAGCTACAAGGCTGGGGCTGCAGCTGGATCCTCGCTCTCATCGGCCTTGCTCCAGCTCCCAATAAAATTAATGTGGGCTTTCCACCAGTGTGGAGGGAAGTAAGGGCAGGCAGTTAAATTAACAAGAACACGGGGCTCTACAGGGCAGCAGGAGAAGTTTATGAGGCTTGGGTAATGCAGGTAATCTTTCATTGCTGGAACCTGAACAACCTTCATGGGGCTCCTGGGGGTCCCACAGCTTTTGGCATGAGCACAGCTCAACCAACAAGATTGAGCTCAGCTACCCCTGGATCCCACAGATCCCAGGACAGTGCCCGCATGGGAGAAGGCACTTGCAGGTAGTAAAAGACCGAATTTTTCTGAGACAGGTCGTGCCTCAGGCTGCTCTTTGTCAGGCACAAGAAGAAAACCGCTCACATCTTCTCGTTTTTTCTTTCCTCCTCGAAAAATTAACTTAAAATGAGAGAATGGGTTGTCTTAAAAACTTACTGCTTCATGATTTCTGCAATAGAGCCACATGGTTGGGACCATAACAGGGTCACCAAGCCCAAAACCACTTTGACAGTCCTTATAAGAGTTTTCCTTCGTTTCTTTAAATGTAACCTCAATTTTTTTATTACCCATGCAATGTCCATGAAACATAATGCATGCTCAGCCACAAAGCATCCTGTTACAAAAAATGTGCTTTTCTCCTCCAAGTATGAACACTGCTAACAGGAAAGACCCCAAAACTCTGGGACGTTATAGAAAAATAATAATGTAATTATACTAGAAAAGAATAAAAAGGCAATTATGATTTTCTTCCTCTAAATTATGTTTCTTTGTTTATTAACAAATCTTGAAAGACACAGTTGGTGGCAGGGCACTAAAGATACTTGTTTTTACCTGACCATAAATGAAAAGAACAGCTTATGATTGATTAAATTTTTAACGTATTTCTGCTGAAGTGAAATAAGGAAACGAGGAAACACCATGAACCATTCTGAAGTTCATGTAAAAGTAAAACACAGAACAGCACAATCCTGGTGTCAGAGATGCCAGGGAGCAACATGGAGTAAACACGTGGAAATCAAGGGGGTTATGGTTTGTAACCACTGGAAATGAGAGACTAACCAGCTCCTTGGTCTTTAGAAACGGGGAAATGCTTTGCCTCAGTTTCCTACGAAAACGCAATGCAGTGATGCTGGCAGTGAAAATGAGACATGACCTCTGACTGGGGCACAACTGGGAGCCTGCAGTGCCTGATTTGAAGCTCTGATCTTGGCGTCATCGATAAAAGTAGATATCCGTCTCTGTAAACCTCATCCCTTTAGCCGATAAAATCAAATCCTCTGGCTGAGACAAATATGCCCTATTTTTCATATGAGCTGAGCAGCTTCTCAACCATTCTGCAGTATTTTAGTGACAGTGACCAAATGGCACAGGGCACGGGACCCAGGTTTCGGAAGGAAACTTCTGTTCCTATCACAGTGCTTTTGTAGGGAATGGCTACACCACCACAGAGTTCCTCTTGGTCCTACTGCAGCTCCAGTTACCATTTGTTATTAGCATGAGAAACCATTCTCCTCTTTCAACCCCAAAATAAAGCAGCTCCTAGAGAAGGGGAGTGTGAGTGTGGAGAAGATGGAGTACTTTACCTCCATTTTGTTCTGGGAAAGAAATGTGACAAAATGGTGGTTACTGAGTATACCTTATGCACAAGATCATCACAGTGGGTATAGGACTTCTTGTTTTTATCAGAAAAAAAAAAGCTGAGGCTTTACTTTTTATGCTGTAAATCTAACTTTTCATTCCCCTGTTATGCTTACATTTTCCAAGTGTTACAAGATCATCTACCCTCTGTCTTAACACTACCCAAGCTCCACTCCTTCTCTTGTCTTAGCAATAGATCCAAGGAAAACAAGTTTATTTTTGCCAAATATAGGCCATGAGCCAATAAATGCTACCTGTGAAGCAAGGAGAGAGAGCTTTTCTCCAGAGAGGAGAAATGGAATGGCTCTATCAGATGGTTCCATGTGTCCCTTTTCTGCTCCAGGTAAACTAGGGATACTTGGAGTTTGCAACTGCATTTATAGGATTAGGATTCAAGCCACCAAGCAAGGCCTGAGTTAATATTAGGAGCTTCCATCCCCAAATCGAACCCAAATGAAGTTCTTCATTCATGTCCCCACGTCTATCTGGAGGCTGATCCAACAGGCTGTGGAGGACTGCTGCATTATTACCGGCCTTGGCTTCCTAATTCTCAGGATTATTGAGCTTCTATGTCTGTGCATGCAATCCAGGAGCTAAAGCAAATGTTTATGTCTACATTATAAACCCCTAAAAACAAGGGGATTTGGTGGAAAAGCTGATAGATCCTTCACTGAAACAATACAACCAGTGCTGCAATGCTGCAGATTAACACAAATAGTGTCCATGTGGGTCTGGTTTCTCACCAGCAACATTACTGACAATTCAAACATGGCTGGAAGCTCACCCAAAGGTACTAAAAAGACCCAGACCCATCTGACAACCACTAGGTTTCTCTCTCGACTTCTGGGTGGAAGACCTGCTTCCCCCCTCCATGCCCTGATTTATTTTCCATGTACAAAGCCATGTTGCCAGACTCCTTGTGGGCTCACACTGCACACGCACTGCACATCCCCTCCTGAGAGGCAAGAATTTCAGCGAGATCTGTGGTGGGTAACCTCACCAAATAAGTCTTCTTTTTTTTTTTAGTTAAATTTTGGAGCCTGGAGAGCAGAAATATTTTCAGCTCCAAAAGCTGATGTGGCTGTGTCACATAAAAATAAAACACATTAAGGAAAGCTATCTTTGGAGACGTTTAGGACCTTTCAAGATAAAGTGGGAGAGAGGTCCAAGGAGCTTGGGAGACCAGTTATTTTGTGTGGGAACTCGTCCTGCGAGATGGTGATAGCTGCCCTTAATCGCAAACAAAGCTAATAAAACCACAGCTTTCATTAGCCAGGAAGTGAGAGGCCCCCATTGGTACACACAGATTACAGCCTGAAAACGGCCTGTCCTCCAACTTGCCAAGTTTTGGTTATGTTTGCCTCCTCCTGAAAGTTTTTCTTTCCTTTCTTTAAATTATGTTAAGGTATCTTTACTTGAATTTTGTCAGATGTTACTAATCGAAACCAGGAAATTTTTTCTGTTTGTTTACAGGGATTTTGTTAATGCATTCTCTGCAAGCATCCCAGTTGCAATAACCATAAAAGGTAGAATAAAATAAGCCATAAGAATTTCTTCATTCACATTTTAAAAACCTCTTCTGCTAAACATCACTTTTTCAAGTCCCTGTTGCAGATATCCTCAGAAATATTTACAAATTCATTTAGCAGGACCAAAATCCTAAATTATCAGCCTAATGGTCACTTCTGCTTTTTCACTATGAAGCTTCCATGGCTCATTATAAAAATGCAGCTGATTAACGTATGGATAACAAGATTTCTCTTTAAGTACCACTAAGAAGTGGCCACTCTGACAATAGCAGAATAATTTAATAACAGAGACCTTTTCTTTTAGTTTTCTTGCTCTACTAATGACATTTTGCAGAGAATTTGATGCTAAAAGTACACGACAGATACTGCATGCACCTACAGAAACTTTCTGGTTGGATGTATGTTTTCATTGGGTCGAGTCTCAGCCTCACCTCAGCTACTTTACTGAACATTAGTATTAGATCCCCTATAACCTGCAGGGAAGAATTGAGGTCAAACACCCCAAGCCTGTAGTGAGGCTGAAGAAGAAAACTTTGAACAGTTCCCAGACTATTCAGGAAGGATCTCCAACAGCTCAGGGACTGATTTCTTCCCTTTCCATGTCAAATAATGGTTGAGGCACCTCATTGGGCATGAAGGGGAGCTTTTACTCCTAATAAAGGAAACTACAGGTCCTCATAGTCACCTGGCATCTCCCACTCAAGGTGAAAAGATTGGCATAAGCATTTAATTCATCAGAGTATTTATTATGCACAAGTAATCTGACATTGCACTTAAGAGTCTATGGAGATTGCAGCAACTAAAGAAACCTGTCCTACCCAACAGGTAGAAGGCATTGGCCTCCACTGAAAGAGGCTCTGAGCATCTCAGTGACAAAAAGACTTGAATTAAACACTGTCAGAGCAACTTGTGGTGGTTATTTGAGCAAGCTTCCCATCGTAGCCAGAGTAAGGAGGAGCCTGGGACTTGCACAGGACATTTGGGGAAGGAATTGATAGGAGCAACACACAGAGAAGCTCTTGCATTTTAAATGCAGACCAGCTAAATGCAAAGCACTCCTTGAGCCACGGGTTTGCAGTGCCTCAAGCTGGGTAGAGGTAACCCCTATTTCTTCCACGGAAAACTGGTTCCAGTAGAGGCAGGACATCCCACAGACCCCACTCAGGGTTAGCAGAGGGGCTGTGCCAGGGCTCGATGGCACCCCCAGAGAGATTTTGTGAGGCCGGTGATGAGCTGGAAGACAAGGACATGAGATATTGGAAGGGAAGGGACTAAGAGGACATGAAGTCCTCCCCTTCAAGCAGACCACACTGCAAGCATGAAAGAGTCAAGGGCTGTTATGGTAAGAAAAATATGCGCAAAGGAAGTCACACGGACTGATAGGGGACCTCAAAGGCTCTGGTAATGGTAATTCAGATAACCATCAAGCCTTGTTTCTGAATCAGATGTCTTTTAAAAATCCTGTTTCTCCAAGTGCTAAGCACAATCTGTCACTTTATTGCCTTCTCTTGGAAATAAAATAAGCTTTTGAGATACATATGTAGCCAGTTCTGCACAGCAACATCATTAAGTACATACGTAATGATGAACTGTGCCTCCGTGCCACCCTCCTTTCATGCATAATAAATCTAATAGATGAAGAAAGCAGTGACACGGTTTTATTTTCCTATTATTTTCCCCCTGAAGAATGATAAAGTAAATTTCTTGTGTTGCTTAATAAGAGCACTGGGGTTTTATGTGGGTGTTACCAACATTAGGAAAGTGTGAGTAATAAAATCCTTGTGAGACTTTGGTGCCACCTTTTACAGTAATATTTGTGGAGAGTATTACCTATGAACTACATTTCATAATGTAATGCATAGAAATGTACTTATACTAGAAAACTCTTCCTTTTAGCTGTGTAAATCTATCTGCAACATCTCAAATTGTGACAAAATGCAGCAGAAACACTGGGTGATGTATGGCATTCAGCTGTGCTGAGGATAGAGTGGAGCCTTTGGAAAGAACGTGGTAAACCCCTGAATTCATTTGGATTAGAAAATAGCAACAGAAACCTTTTGCTGATTTGCTCTGCTACAGAAAAAGAGAGATGGCTCAGAGGTGATGCCTGCTAAATATCTCTGTCACACTTCTTGTGCCACCAAATGTATCGATTTCTAAGAAGAGGGGAAAGAAAGAGATGCGAAAAGTGGAAAAGAAAAATATTAGCCAGAAACATTATAATCTCATAAATATGCATTTAAAGTGTGTGTGTCTATGGATCTATGTAAGGGGTTTATGTGTGTCTTGCTGAAAAGATGTTTTCAGTCTCTGATGCAGCTCACTCTGTGAACCACCCAAATCTGGGGCTGCCAAGGAGGGTGCATCGTCATTATCAAGCTCTTTGAACAGTCTCTCTCATTAAAAGGCCACTGTGTCTTGGCCCAGCTACTTTAAACTATCCAAGGTTCACTCTGCCTGGGAAAACATCTCACACTGCAGAGAACTATTATCTCCCAAGGATGCAGCTACAAGGATTTGGAGCTAAAATGTTGTGGGACACAGGAGGGGTAGCGAGGACTCTTCACTGCATGAATTGGTCACTGCACTCTCGTGATCAAGTTGGGGGGGGAATATTAAAAACCAGGAGAATTCTGTCAGTATTTTCCAATTTTTTTAACTGAAAACAAGAAATAGATTGTTTTGTCACTCTCACTCTTCATGCACAGCTAGCTCTACGCGATCCCAAAGAAAAGTGATGCTCACTCCATGCAAGGCCTTACCTGTACCATTGTTTCCAGTGGTCTGAATTGTGGCTTCAGGCCCCATAGTGTCATAATCTTCCTTCATTTCTTCTGTGAAATAAAGCATGCACACTTTTAGCACTGGCACAGTGGCGAACGGCTCACAAAGCTGGGGAGCACACTGCTGTGCTGGGGAAGATCCCGCTCAGGGAAGGAGAGAAAAGGGCTGTTGTGGACCTCTACACAATGGCTTTGTTCTGGGAAGTGAATGAGTTCAGCAGTGCTGGAGGGACGAGAACTTATTTACTTTAAACACGACAGCAAGAAAACAGAACTATTTGTTCGCAGTAAACGAAGGGCTTTTCCCAGTATCAAATCTAATACGCAGTCGGATGAGAAAAAGGGATTTTTTTTTGGTCTTTTTTTTTTTTTTTTCCACTTATTTAAAATAAATAATCAGTTATCAGACACTGTGAGATCTATACCTGGAAGAAAATGCAAGTGCAGAAGGAAGAACTTCTTGTATCTCCCTCTCTATCTATCTATCACCACACAGATCTGAGCTGTCACCGTCATTTTAACCTCGTTTGAGGCACAGCAAGTATTAATATTGAGTGGTGCAAAAATGTGACAAATCTTCAACTGGGCGCAGTTCTCCTCTGCCCCGACCGCTTGTTTGCATCTTCTGTGCACTGACAAAGTCTGCCTCTATGGCCATAAATTGGGTTAATTCACATGCAAATGAGCATTATACGTGTAAAATTACTTATTATGTATTTTTATGGATCGGTTTACTCTCCATGAATGTGGGGGTTCAGAGTGAACAAAAATAGCTTCAGGAAGAGGCTCCATCACCGGGGAGAACACTTATTTTCCTGGATGTTTCAGCCTGCCTGGCACTGCCTGTCAAACTTGGTTTCTTTCTGCTAATTTGTTAGTTCATGTGCAACAGGTATTCACACATGCAGCCTGGATAGGATTTAACCTTCCAAACGGTTTTCACAGGCAAAAAAAAAAAAAAAAAAAATTATACAGAGTGTTTCTTTCTCGCCTTTTCAACTTCTAAATGCCAGCCTTTCTCTATCTGAAGACGTGCACAAACACA
>NW_027094093.1:35705180-35712680 GCF_029207755.1 Chamaea fasciata
TGTGAAGTTTGGCAACTAACTACGTGCGTTTGTTGTTTCTGTGTGTCAAATCAGACACGGAAGCATTAAAAAAACCCCAGCCTCACCACGTGAAATTCAATATAACATCACCACAGCCTTTGCTTTCCCATTTTCAGAAGTTTAGTGCTGTCACCGCTGTCAGCACAAGCACACCTCAGCACCCGAGCTCTGCCTTTACAGGAAAACAAAAAGATTTCTTTTTTTATTATAATAACTGACAATAGTTTCTTTAAATGTGGGTCACTGGGCAAAGCATGCTTAATGCATTTCGAGCTGATTACTATTTTCTCACTCATGATGCATAAAGTTGTACTCAGCGTCGAGAAATGAAAGCCCTCCTACACAACACATCCGAACTCCACTCTGTTCTTTCCACTGGGTCAAACAGGAGATTTCAAGCTTCACCCAAACCTTATGTGTGATTTGGAGCTGCAGAGACAGCACAGGAACAAGTTACTTCAAGTCCACAGAGAAGAGTCCAAAGAAATCCTCCCTGCAACTCCACGGACAGGAGGGAAAACACAAAGGTGGCCAGCACAAAACAGGCACTTATTTCACATCTGACTGTAAGGTGCAGCAAAAAGCCAACTAAAGAGCAGAAATAAACACTGAGCTCAACACAGGGATTAATTCCGTGATTAATTCACATAATTCTGTATAAGAGTCAGACTAGCAAAACCTGCTCATGATTATTCCCAGGTTCTGCCCTGGACTGAAGTGCTGTTTGTCATTTAGTGCTGTGTTTACATGGTAAGGGATGGACCAGACCAGAGGAGAAGCATCTGAATCATTGGCATTGCATTCCATTTTGTGCTGAATCATATTCAAGTTTCATTTTCGGTTCAGGGGTTACCGGAGAGTGCACAGCTCAGACTTCAACTGCCTCCAGAACAACAGGGACCTGCACAAGTATGAATTCTCAAAAAACCTATGTGCTTTATCTCTTGTGAGTGTAATTTTCAGTTGAAATTGTTATGTTCTAGCAAACCTTCTCCATGCCTCCTTAAAACAAATGATACCTCAAATATTATCATCCGACAGATTAATTTTACAGTCACATTTAAGCAAACAAGATGTTCTTTTTGCTGTCTCTATGAAGACGTTCCTTGTTTTATGTACTTTTTTTAAACAATGCAATGGCAGAACTACATGTGACATTTTTTCCCCTAAATGGTACCTGCTGAGAAAAATTCCACCATTAAAAATGGCCCACGCTAACATTTAAATGTTGATAATAATTAGCCTGACATTTGAAATACAGTGGTTGCACTGTTGTCTTGAAGATGTTCTGCTCAACATTACCTAACTAGCCCCTTTTCATACTTACGTGCTCTCTGTACATTATTCTGTCAGTTACTGAACAAATAAGACATCAGTTGCTAATGTATTAACATGCAAAAACTATGCTTAAGGGCCAAACACTGCCCCCAGTCCACAATGTAACTCCCATTGATGTCAAGTACTGTTAAGGTTGTGACAACCAGTAAAAGAAGGGAGCTGAAAAGTAGGGGATCAATTTTCTCCCTGTTCTGCAAGGAATTTATGCAAACGGCTCCCTGCAGAAGGAGGGATGGGAAAGGCAGGCGGCGTGGGTCGTGCCACCGGATGGGAGCTGCTGGTTTCCTCCTGCCCTGGCCCACTGTGCACAGCCTCAGCCAGGGCATCGTAACCTTTTGAGGAGTGCCCAGCCACCTCAGGTGTGCTGGAAGGTCAGGTCCCATCGCTGCCTGCTCTTTATGTATCATGAAAGTGGGTGGCTGCTAAAAAGTGGTGATAATTCGCAGAGCGAGCTGAAAACGAAACTGTCCACGGAAGGATGAAAATGTGCCTTTCTCCTCTTTGGGTGCTGGAGAATTGCACACTCCTCATGACCTGTCTACAGACAGCCCTGCTCAGGAGCAGCCAGTGGGGTGACCAGAGGAGGAACCACAGGATAAGTGACCGGAGCAGCAGGCCTGGAAACGGGAGAGAGGGAACTGCTTTCTTCCAATTGGTTCTTGGACATCCCAAGCCAGGAGCACGTACCTCGACTTGGTGTGTGCAAATGGTTTAGGGCAAAAAGACTTAACACACGGCTAAATTCTGCATGTAGACAGGAGAGTACTTTTTTATGCTTTCTTAGATAACAGAATCCTGTAATGCTCACAACACAGTAAAGCACATTAACGATAAATGATACAATCTAAGAATGAATAATAGCATTGCCCCTGCATTTCCTTGCTTTTGTCATCTCCCAATTCTAGCCAGAGAAGGCCTTACCTGCTTTGTGTGAGCGTGTGATTGCCATCTCCTCTGTTCTATTACTAATGAGTGTCTCTCATCCTAAGAGAAACGAAGATGATACAAGTGATGGCAACAGGAAGCTTAGGGTACACCCACTCCTTTCCCCCTAGAATAAACACTGTTCTCAGGGAAGGTACATTGATAATAAAAATACATTTTTAGAAATTTCTCAGGCAACAGTAATTGCTATGGGAATGGTGACTCTAATAGAATGTACCTTTAACACGTAAACTCCACAAATAAGAAGGCTTAGGATTTGAGAGGCAACATTTTGCCAACAGGCAGGACCTCAGCTGTCCTGAAGATGTGATATTAGAAGGGTGCAAAAAATAGAGCAATTTGAAATGCAGATTAAGGGTTGCTTAATCCCAAAGCCTAAAAGCTGATGCTCAGGACAGTGTCTCACCTCTCAGGTTGCCTTTACATGCACACACTTTGGAATATGCCTTGAGTGAAAATAGCTAAACCCACTACAGACTTCAACAGGAAATTGTGATGCTGTTTTGAACCCCGATAACCAGTGAAGGAGAGTCTGTGATACTACTTCAAACTCCAATAACAAGGAACACTCCTATACTGTGCAGGCAAATGACTTCATTTTTATTTCTATTTTTAGCCAGAGTCCTGAGGCTGCTACCAAAGTTCCACTGTCAGATGAGATACACTACACATTGGTGAGGCTCTTGGCTCCCTCTTGGCTTCTCTTCTCAGGAAGTGTTTGTTGCTTTGTTCCTGCTAATGACAATGGGATTCATCAAAGTTTATGTATCTTGACTGAGAGACATTAATTTTGGCAGTTGTGTGGTCAGCCAGCCTCTGCTATCCTTGTAGCTGCCTCTGCACGGCAGGGAGAGGCCAGTTTTTGGATGCTGGTGACCAGGAGGAGACCCATTTTCCTGTGAATCTTGAGGGTGCTGATTAAATCACATACACTAGATTCCCAGACTGGAATTTCTCTGCTGAATACATACTTTTAAATGGCTACACAGCAGTAAGAGCACAGCTGAATGCTTTTAGAAACATAAATAATTGATTATTTATTTATCCTTCAAGATAGCCTTCTCTCCTGGTAGATTACAGAGCTCGTTCACAGGAGAGGCAAAAGCATAGCCTGGAGGAAGACAATATACCTTCAGCTTTTGCTTGAAATCAGTATGGAATTGGCATGAGTCTACTCCTCAGGATGTTCAAGAAGATGTTGTTGCTGCTTAACTGTATCCCTGATCTGATTTCAATGATTTTTAAGTATTTAGGGACATTCCTTCTAAGTCGCAAGAAATCACAAGCACATTATCTTATGAGGAATCAAACTGCAGAAGAAAATTCTCTCCATAACAGTGCAACTTCATTTTCTCTGTCCAAACTTTGTTTTTCTCTTTTTTAAACATAGAGAACTGAACTATTCCCAAAGTTATCCTACTGATTAGTTCAAAAATATAAGAATAATCTTTTTCAGGACTGGACAGACAAGTGAAGAACAAAAGATAGAAGAAGAACAGTTGTGAGCTCTACTGAGAGACTCTCTTATGTTTAATGCCATTTAGTTCAATTTAGATGTGCCTCTGATGAATAGGCACAAAATAATCACTTTCATTTTGCAAAATCAGTGTTTGCTCCTGTGTTCTCAATGTTGGGGAACTAGGAAACAGAATGGATCTGGCTGCAGAGCCCCTAGTTCACAACATTTATTTGTGTTTTATACACGAGAAATCACCAGTGTTTTCATACCTGAAATTGTTTTTCATTTTAACTACGTTACCTGCCTCTTACTTTCACAGTGATTTTAAACCACTTCAGTGACTGGAACAAAAAGTCTCCAGATAAGTGCAGAATTTAGTCCACTTTTTCCACTGACCAACTGAAAGAGCTGGCTACAGCAAAGACAGAAGAATGCAAGATTTACAGCGCAGCGACGGAGCCAACCCTGTGTTCTGATTAGCAGTTTGGATGCCATTGTTCTGTCTGGAAAACACATGTCATCCTCAAAATCACCCAAGCTGTCCATTGACATCTGCCAGCATATCCTCCATCACCTCGCTCTTTCTTTTTTTTTCACTTTCTCTTCCTCCCTCCTCTTTCCTCATTTCCCCGAGTGAAGTATTCCAGTGCAGCTAGGAGTTACCCCTTATAAAAAGTGATGTGGCTTTCACCCCCCACAATATCACCTTCCGTCCCAAGCTGACCACCTCAAAACAACAGAAAACAGACAGTTCCTCTGAGTGCTCTCACTTGTAGGATTTGTGCCATGTTTCACTCTGGGGACAGAAATTCATAATAGCCCAGAGGCTTCGTATTTTTTAAATTGTCACACTAAGACTTGAGTGCCTCCATGAAAGAAGCAGTAGAAAGACATGCCTGAAGGTAGGCTAGGAAGAATCCAAAATGATGTCAGGTTTCCTTCTACCTTCCCATCAATAGGGTCTTTGAAGAGGAAGCCTCTTCAGAAAAGAAAAAATAACTTTCTCTTTAGTTAAAAGGGCTACCATGGATGCAGTTTGGAGACTGACAGTTAATGTTAGCTTTATTACCTTAAAATCTATACAGCCTCATGGTTTGCTGTGGATGGCTTTGCCTCTATGAGTTTTGATGATGTCCTTGAAAGAGAAATATAGATGCATAGCCTTATTCCGTGTTGACTTTGGAGGTGAATATTTTATCCCCTTTCCTTTTCCTGGCTGTTTGCAAACAGCAGTGATAACTCCTATGCAGCACGCCTAAGAATTGTAGCAGAGGAGAGAAAATCAAAGCTTTTACTGGACTAGAACAGTTCCAAGTCTGATAGTTCTCTTTCCTCGCTGTGGTGACTGATGATGAGGGACAGAGGAGATAAAAGAGGTGCTGGAACTGTGTATTGCTGTCTATTATCTTTTTGTCCAAAAGATACTTTTACTATTTTCATTATTGTTTTTAGCTTTTATGTAGAATGAAAAGATTCTTAACTGAAGGAAAATATGTTTTTCTTTCTGAGGTCTATGCATTTTTGTGTGTGACTTTATAGGGAATAGAATCTTACATGCTCGAAGAGTCCTCAGAAAAATGTTGCTGCCTCTCTCTAGTTATACAAAAGTACAAGTTTTCCAGCAAAGAATAATTTCTGTTGAAATATTGCCTTGGCAGTTTCTGGAAGACAGCAAACTGCAATTTATCCACCATAATGTCTATCAGCCTGCTGAGAACTTTTTCTTTTGCTGTGAAGGCCCTGAAACACAGTTTGTACAATGCTGTCACATCCAGGTAGAGCTACAAGAGCTGATCATGTGGTTTTTTTAGGGACCCAGCTCTCATACTGTCTCTTTGGAAGAGCTTAAGTTCATAATTGCTCACTTAAATGACTGCTTAAATGACTGCTAATTCTCCTTAAATGACTGAATAATTCTCCTCCAGCCATGTTGGGTTGAAGAAGCTGAGAGGGTCCCCCCATTATGAGGGAGATACTTGGGAAGGGAGCCCCCAGCTACTTGACTTCATAGGCAAAAATAGGAATGTCCTAAGGTTATTCACCTAGGACAAATTTTGTATAAAAAGTAGAAATAAAGAAAAAAATCATCTCTTACTCACATTAAGTAAATCCAGATCAATAAAGAAATTTTTGGTTGTTGTTCTGGTCAAGACTGGGATGGTGGCTGAATGGTTGTGGCTGAGTGGTTTGTATGTGCTTCTCAAATGAGTCAACTTGTCCCTCAGCCTCGAGCAAGAGGAAGCCAAAGCCACTGCTAACACAATGGGAGAGAGAGTTGTAGCATATCTAATTCCTATTAAATAGACAGGTGGGAGAGAGGTAGAATTTCCCAAATATTGTAGGTTGAAGATTTTAGTATTAAAAGAAAAAAAAAATCAGATAAAACTTTTCTGAGATCCCTTTTAGAATTTCAAATGTCAGTTTGAATGACAATTTATTGTCCGTTGTCATTACGTGTTATGTAAGCCTGGATTTAGAGTCATCCTTTTGAATGGTGGACCATTGAGCAGGAGTTATAAACTATCACATAACCTGCTTTTTAATACAAAAGTACCACCTGGGTTACCTGAAGGGAATGGGAAGGTCCTTCATGAATGAACACACCAGAGACAAGATCATTCAATGTCCAGGATAAATTCCAATCACTGCAAAACCTCAGCTGCAGCAGCAATTCCTGCAAGTGGGAAGCACTGACTAGGAACCTATGGGACAGTACCTGATACACTCCCAACAAAATAAATCACTGTCATACTTCCAGTCCCTCTCACCTCAGGTTTCAGAGGAAAATCCTCAAATTTTCCTTGGAAACTTGGGATTCCGCACCAGCAAGGAGGGCCTGGACACTTCATACCTGTTCAAGCTCCTGAGCAGCCTGGCTTGTGGGCCCTAATGTTTAAGTTCATGTGGAATAAATACAGGAAAAATTCATATAAATGAGTTCTGAATTTTACTGGAAGCACTGAAAAGAATTAAATCATTCTGGGACAACTGCTAGTTTTCAATATCAATTGTTTCTTATCTGGCACTTTGATGCAACCTCCTTAATTTCAATGGAACCAGGATCTCATCCTGCACATCACTCAGCCAGACCTTAAATCACCCATATTTGTTTATTCCTAGACTGTAACTTTATACTCAGCCTGCAACTACATATTAAAATAAAACAAAACAGAAAATCATGCTTTTCTTTCCCTCTAGTAAAATTCTAACACTGTTGACTACCTTATTTAACCCATGGAGGAAAAAAAATTAAAAAGGAGAGAAACATTTTACTGATGCTTCAGGGAGAAAAAAAAACAACCCTAAATGAGTGTCATTCATTGAATCATTCAGACTAGTGCCTTCTCCTCTGCAGAAAATTACTCAGGTCCTCTTGCTTTCCATGATCTACAGCATTGCACTTCTAAGGAAAAAAAATCTTGATAATCTGCACTTCAAAACCCAAACCAATAATTGCCTTTGATGATTGGAAAAAAAAAAAAAAAGGCAAAAAACAAACCCAAGACAGAAAAAGAAGAATCTGCAAGGCTGCAGCAAAGGAATGCTGGAGAGAAGATGCTTAAACTACTGGTGCACCTCTGTATTTCACTGTAATTTACAACCTATTTGCCAACAGTTCTGCAATGATTAGTAAAATATGTCAAGAAGCTAAACAATATAAGCATCACGCTGAAAGAAATTTAGCAAGACCCCCTCTAATTATTATTGTACATGACAATTCAACAAAATATTTGAAA
>NW_027094093.1:35717680-35725180 GCF_029207755.1 Chamaea fasciata
AAAAAAAAAAAAAAAAAAAAAAAAAAAAAAAAAAAAAAAAAAAAAAAAAAAAAAAAAAGCTGAATTGATTTCCTAGCACTGGTTCCCTTCTGGTTGGGCCAAGCAAACACGATGGCAGCCCTGTCATGTAAATCAGAGCTCACAAGTGCTGCACAGTTGCTCAGTGAATAACTCTTTGCAGGGTTGGGCCCAGCCATAGCAATTTTACGACTGCTTGTGTTCTCCCCCAACCCTCCCACTCCTAAGAACTATCTGGATCTGCTCCTCCAGGGAAATTTGCGATATCATCACTTTGCAATTCCCCAGAATGCTTCTGCTACTTTTTGGAGATATGACTGTAATATTTTTATCAATGCTTTCATTCTTGAATCAGACTTTAGAGGTAGTCCCAATGATATATGCAATGCAGGGACCACAATGAAGTACTTAAAAATACAACTGTTGAGTTGATATGAAAACTCTGAATGGCTCTTACAAGTGTGGAAATAAATCACAGAAAAAAGCTGAATGTTCTTCAATATATAACGTGTGGTATTTGGAAATGTTTAGGGTTTTAGCTAAAGAATCAGCAAAGTTTTGTAGCTGAAGGGCCATATGCCCTATTTTAATAAAAAGGAATCCATAAAAAATAAATTACTTTCACTAAGTATATGCAAATTCCAATGTAAGCAATCAGTGCAAAATTAATTTTGCCAGAACTGATTAAAAGCATTAATAAATCTATATGCAGTATTGCTTCAATCTGATACTGTAAATTTATTATACTTCCTGTAAGATTAATTATAATGCTACAATAACATATTACGATGCCAGAACATATTACTGTACATTCTGTTAATAACAGTTAAGCACAACCTGAGTTGTAATTATAGAGTGTAACAAAGTAATTTGATAGTGATTGTTTTCTTTAACTGTTAATGTTAGATGGGAAATAAAATGTGTATGTGCTTGTGTTCATTATATTTTTCTCTTTAATACAATACCTAATTAAACCCATGAAACCCCACAGCATTTGTTCTCACAGAATCCTTTTTTTTTCTCTTTTTTTTTTTTCCTTTTCTCTGTGCTACTCACCAAAACTGTCAGCCTGCTTGAGATAAGGGAAGGTTAAAAACAACAGTTTAAGTTATTCAAGGTTGTTTTGCATTCTTGTCCTGCGCTGGAGACAACTTTCTTTTTCTCCCTCTGATTTTAAATACACTGTGGCCCTTGCAGCACTCACCGTTTCAGATCTCCAGATTAGCAAACATTTTCAGCCACCCGGACGAACCTCCCTCCCACCCTCCCAGCACCCCGCTCTTCATCCCAGCAGCATCTCACAGCACCTCGCTTCCAGCAGACAACGGCAACAAGGAGAAAAAAAAAAAAAAAAAAAAAACCTGCCCAAAACGACAAACAAAAGAACTCTGAAACACCCTCTTAAAAACCAGGAGGCGAACATGTAAAATTCAAACATCTCGCCGGGAAGCACCCAAACTTTGCGATTTCCACCACCACCACCCCCCTCCCCGAAAAAAAAAAAAAAAACAAAACCCCGGACTGGTAACAGCCCGTTTAACTGGGCTGAGGTTTAAAGGAGGTCGGGAGTTTCTTTGATAATATATCTATAGCTTGTGCCGTGTTTTAGCCCGTTGTTCCTGCACACCCAGAGTGCACGAAGGGAGGAGAATACAACTTTGGGAACACAAAACCCGAGCTATTTTAGCATACTGTACACAAACTCCGAGTGGCAAACAGTGCTTTTGGAGACCTACCAAAAGAAATTATTCAAGTTAAGCTTTATTTTGGATATATTCCTGATTAAGCCTGAGCACAATGAAAAAAACAGTGTGAAGGCACAATGCTGAATGGCATCTGTGCTTAGAGCTTCAGAGGACTGCTTACTGTCATAAAACTCTGTGTGTCACCAGCTGGGGGCCGGGGATTTAAAGATGTCAGGAGGACCTGGTCCCTCAGATGGGATAAAGATCAGAAGGAAAGCTGTCCAGGTGATGCCCAGGCCCCTGAACAAGCCTATCTGCACTCTCATTCAAATGATAATGAGTGTGTAAATCACATCTGTTCCCCCTCTGTGCCTGTATCCTTGTCACCTGAATAGCATCCCCACCAGGTATCAAATGAGCTCCAGGAAATAGGTTTCTTTTTTATCCAACTTCGCTCTGAAATGAGAAAATGAGCACCCTGGCCAGGAGGCCCTGCAAACCAAAAGGGATTGCAGTCTTTGGGCTCCTCGCCACCAAGGAGGCTTAATTGTGGTCGGCGTCGCCAAGAGCCTAAAACAAACGCCGGCACGGAGCTGGATGCTGGAGTCCCTTTCGCAACAGCCACATAAAAGTAGGTTGATAATTAGTGGCCATTGACTTTAATGATGTAACGCGCTAATAATGGCATTGAAAATCACCCCTCATTGTCTGTAATACCAACCTCGATCCTACCTAGCTGAAACATCTCTCTGCACTCAGCCCAAGGAATGCCTGGATTTACAGCCATTTATCACTTTACGATTAAAATATTTGTCAATGTTTCATTTTCTAAAACTGCAATGAAGACCCTTATTTAGACATTCAAACGTAAGGAAAATTTGGATCTAAGAGTTTATTTCACCTCTGGGTTCATTTTGCCTTCTCTTCCATAATTTTTTTTCCCCCTCTTTCTTTCCCTTTTTTTTTTTTTTTTTTTTTTTTTTTTTTTGATCAGAGGCATGAAAGACTGAGTAAGTGCGAATGCTTAGGTACCTGGGGTATGGAAAGGTGGTAATTAGCACAGCAGGATAATTGATGTGTAGATTGCAGCATGAACAAATGCTTTGACTTGTTTGTTCTTCTCACTCTTCCACATTCAATCTCTTCTCTCTCCTTTATTTATTTATTTTTTAATCCAGCCTAGCTAATGAACACCTTCCTTTGCTTAGTTAAGTTGATAAGAGAGATATATATCCATTTAAATAGAGGGGTTTTATCTCCTCCATTGTATGAAATCAGGAAAGGACTTTTCCTTACACTTTCTCTTTTGCTCTGCCTTGCAATAAAAACTTTGAGGAAGGCAAGGAAGAACGTTCTAAAGGTGGAATTAGAGGACAGTAGGATTTAATTGTCTGCATTTTCTGAGGCGCTAAGCTATGGGCATCAGCCATACTTTCACTGTTATTTAAGAAGTAGTTGGAATAAAGAAATTGGAGCGAACCCAGGTTTTTCATGCAGCCATAGAATTACGAAGAATTATGTCCCGTAGAGGACATGGAATTGCCTGTGTATATGAAGTTATGCCCACGTGCAAAGCTTCAAAGGACCGAGGTCTTTTGCTGTATGGCATTTGGCAAAAGCCACTGCAAGGCCTTGGTGTACATCTGCAGCAGGTATTTTGCGGTGATGGGGAGAAAAAAGGGTGTAACACTCGGTTACTTCTGTTTAAATTACGACACAGGGAAAAATAATAGAAAGCCAGCGAGGAGTTTTTCTGTTGCCTTCGTGTAAAACAAACACATCTTTGTTTTGTAAAATGATGATGTACAGACCATTCGTCCCTAACGACCCTTTGGGGTGCGTGGAGAGAAGAGACATAAAAACGAGCCTAGAAATTCAGTTTAATATGCACGGGTGAGTGTTTTGCTCCCCGAATGGCACGCAGACTATGCAGACTTGCTGTTATATTTTTAACTTAATGCGCGGCGTATTAGCCATTACGTCCTGGGAGTGGACACATGTCATCCTGAATCAGAGATGAGCTGCACATGGCAGGGATCCCTGCGCCTGTGCGGGGCTCGGTGCTGAACCAGGATCCCTCGCCTGTAAAATCTGTTCCGAGCCCAATCCTGCAATGCTCCCTCTGGTAAAACTGCCATTAGCTACAGGAGCTGATATTGGTAATTTACATTTTGCCAGCCGTAGACTCAAGTTACAAACCGCTGCTTGTTCTGGGGACAGATTTAGACCTAATGATAAAATTATACTTTTTCGCAATAACTGTTGCCCTTGGACATGCTTAGAAGTTTTATGGCAGTTCTGCATCTGCTTATCTAATTGCCAAACCAGCTTTTTGAAGCTCCTTAGCTGTGCTACCTGCAGAAAGTGTGCAAACCTAACGCAGGAGCAATTAGCTTCACTTTTGCAGGCTAAACACACATGATGATGGCTGATCCCAGTGTCTTGCTGTGGCTTCTGCTGCCAGTTGGGCCCTTGCTCCATTGGAGATAATCCTGTTTAGCTACTCTACGAGCCTGCCCGCTAACCCAACAGGCTGATTGCAACTCTGGAGCACCTCAGAGCATTTCCCAGAGAAACTGTGGACATTCCCCATCCCTGGAAATGTCCAAGGCAGGTTGGATGAGGCTTGGAGCAACCTGGGATAGTGGAAGATGTTGCTGCCCATGGCAGAGGGGTTGGAATGAGATGGTGTTTAAAGTCCCTTCCATCCAAAACCATTCTGGGATCTCCTGTTGGTTGTGAGGATAATGACAGTCATGGAAGAAGTGTTTCAGGGTAACTCAAGACAATTTGATGGGGGGTGTAGAAGGGAAAAGGCAGCAAGGCAAACCATCAGACCGAAAACCTGCTTATCAGTGTCCTTTTTTCCCCCTGCACAGCCCTCGGTAGGGGAGTTTGAGAGCCATTGGGAGTTATGTGGTCATTAGAGCACCAGAGCCATTAGAAATACATGGGATACTTGAGGAAGCCTCCTCTACTTGTCTCACACGGGAGATGCTTCCTTGTCTCCTGGTTTATCCCTCTTTTGCCATGACTTTTAGGAAATGTGTAAGGCTTTACCATCCTCAGCAAAGATAAACTCTACCAGTAAAACTCTCAGGAAAGGAATCATACAGGAACATGGATAAAACCCTTTGCAGCAAGGGAGTTTCATGTCCAGCCCCGCATCAAGCAAAGCCTTGCAGAAAGCTGAATACAGACAGTATTCATGACAAGGTGGGGCACCTTGCTGACTAGCAGCAATTTATCTTTCTGCCAGAGAGCAGGCAAGGCCCTGCCACCGGTGGAAGGTGGATTTCATCTGCACCTACAGAGGTTTCTGACCACAGAAAGGAAAAGGCAGGCTAGAGGAGGAGTATGAGAGTTCCAGCAAGTTGCTTGCTACGTTTCCAAGCCTAGAGAGCAAACTGAAGTGTATTATTAGCTCTTTTCTATTTCCCTCAAAAGCTGATGAAGAAGAACTAGGAAACTGTAATATTTAACTGCCAAATAACTCAAAAAATTCCAACAGCGCCTGACATACAAGCCAAGGAACCCACTGAAAATGTACATTTGCATCCAAGCCATAATGCACTGAGCTATGATCTCATCCCGAGGTGAGCTTTTTCTTTTTTTTTTTTTTTTTTTTCTTTTTTTTTTTTTTTTTGGTTTTGGTTCTTTGAGGAAAAAAAAAAAGGAGGAAACAAATATTAAACCTTACACTAGGGGGTAGAACAGGGAGTGTCACTGTCAGTCCCCTCTCCACAGGGTTTGTGCTGTGTGGGAGGAATGGTTTTCTCCAGCTCTACCACAGGGATGGTGAAGTGACAACTTTCAGTGCCCTCCCATGTGAGCTGACAACTATGAGCCAAAACCTGGCCCCATGGAAAGGAGAGGACAAAGTCAGGAGCCCATGGTCCTCTCCAACCCCCTTCTCTGGTGGTGATCCCTGCCCAGCTGTCAGGGCTATCCCAGCAGCTCATGGGAAATGCCACTTCCCAAAGCAGGAGCCAATCACTTTTGCAACATCCAAGCTAAATAAATGGTTTCCAGACTCCTGATCAAACCTCTCATTCATGTTTCAGTTCAGAAATTATGAACAGGACAGCCCAGTTTTATCCTAAAAGCATCTGGATCCCTGTGTTTTTGGGAAGCACAAATACCCTGATATTAGAAAGAAGGAAAAAGTTTTAAACATAAAAATGCTTGTGAGACCGGCAATTCTTATTAAAAGCTAGGGCTTTTTTTCACTGGGTAATTTTCCAGATTTCGCACAGTCCTGGAACACAGGAGAGAATTTGGGAAACAAGGGAAAAATAGGTGGGAAAAATATACGAAAAGAAAACATGTAAAAGAAAACACATTTAAATTTGTTTCCACGTATGAGATCATGTTTCTGGCACTTTGAAGAAGTCCTATGGAAGCTGTTATTTCCAATATAGGAATACTACAGTGACTAAATTGGTGTTAAATTTAAATCTATTCAGGAAGTAATAGTCAATCTGCATTCCATGTAAAGACTCTCACAGGCAAAATTATTTATACAAGGTAAAGTTGGCAAAAGGAAGTCCAATGAAAGAAAAGAAATTACATGTATTAACCCAACCCTTCCCAGCTAAATATTTCAATAGTCCTTCCTCAGGAAAATAGAGCTTTAGCCAGTGTGAGAGTAACACATTTTGTTAAAGTGGAAGTGATGTTTCAGGAACTGCTATTTTAGATGCATTATGAAACAATGTAAGTCCATGTGATCCTTTAAAGTAAGTGTCACTATTTGCAGACAGATTTTTACTAATAGTTTAATTCCACATGAAGTGTAAAATGCATCCCACAAATGTGCAGCTACGTAATTGGATGGATGTTTTCACAGATGTATATTTAATTTTACAACTTTTGAACCTTCTTTGCGTTTATTAATTCGTTTCTGCAACATTTAGGTACGAATTTTGCCACACATGCACAGCTCCAAGGAGGCCTGATTTTAATTATATTCACGCAGATTTTATGCCAGGGTAACTATTGACTTAAATCAACCTTCTTAGCCCATGATTTATATCAATATAACTTTGACTAGAATCAGGCTCAGTTGAAGCTGTGTAGAAATAACGTCGCCAGGATTTCCCTCTGGGTTCTTTTTACTACTGGTTGTACAGAGTAAATAATTATTTTGGGCCAGCATGTGTCAAAACTTAAAATACTTTTAAAACACGGGGAAAAGGGATACTGATTTTCAGAGGACACTCTATAAGCTCATGGTATCCTGGCTGGAATTTGCTGTTACTCTTTCGAGAAGTTCATTCTGTCATGTGCATGCTTGTCACAAGGGCAGAAAAAAACCCATAAAATAAATGGGTACCCCAAATTTAGGCAGTGATGAAGCTGAAGGTGTGGCAGCCATGGATGCCATGGGCCAAGGGCCTGCCTGTGCACACAGATGGAAGCCCTGCAGAAAAGCCATTCCAGGCATCCACAGCCTACGAGAAAAAGCAGGATAAGGTGCTCTTTTCCAGAACTCAAGCCCTTGCACAGACATCGACACACCCAGGGAAGCTGCAAAGTCCCCACATGGCACCACAGGCCTGATCTGAGATCCCTATCTATGGGTTCCTGGAAATGGTTCTAGGATAAGCCCATGGCATGGGTTTAGTCACATGATGGTCAAGGACATCAAGGGCCACCATAAAAAGGCTTCAAGGTAAAGGGAGAAAGCACACATCTCACTCCCCAGCATCCTGGCGCACCATGAACCTCACCCAAGTCACTTGAGAGTGGGTGTGCCCTTGTTGCCCCCGCAGGCCGAGCTGGTGGGACCTGTGTC